>NW_010359398.1:38372-78339 GCF_000414095.1 Morus notabilis | reverse complement strand
CCACGCCCACTATTGCGACCACGACCTCCAGTACGTCCACCATGGCTTGGATTAGTAGATTGCATTTGCTGCGTAACAAACTCATTAGTGGGAAATTGCCCTTCTTCTACATTGTGTTGGGCATCAACGGGAATACCACTATAACCAAAAGGATCCATTATAAAAAAAATAAGATGAATTTGATAGACACTAGAGAGAGAGCTTTAGAAAAATTGTGAGAGAGATTGAGAGAACTTGAAAGAGATTGAGAGAGATTGAGAGAAATTGAGAGAGATTGAGAGGGATTGAGAGAAATTGAGAGAGATTGAGAGGGATTGAGAGAAATTGAGAGAGATTGAGAGGGATTGAGAGAGTTTGAGTGAGAAAAATGTGTGAGGGATGGGGGGTATTTATAGGGAAATTTTGAGGTTAAAAAATGATTTTTTTTCAAAAAAAAACGGGATAAAACGGCTAGTTTTTTGAAATTCGGGTTCGGGCAGTCAGGCAAACTCGGGAAGCTCGGGTTTTCGGGCAAAATTAAAAAAACTAGCCGTTTTCAGGCAAATCGGGCAATTCGGTCAGTTCGGGCAGTTCGGGCAACTCGGGTTTTCGGGCCGAATTCGGGTAAAAATTCAAAAACCTAGCCGTTTTCGGGTATTCGGGTAATTCGGGCACCTCGGGCGGGTCGGGCAAGTCGGGCAAGCGGGAAAAATTCGGGCAAAATTCAAAAATTCGGGCTTCGGGTCGGGCAATTCGGGCACACCCAATTTTCGGGCAATTTTCGGGTCGGGCAGTTCGGGCTTGGTCGGAAAAATGCAAAAAAATCCCGGCGGACGGCGGTATACGGTGGTTAGACGGCGGCGGGCAAGGGTGGACATGTCAAATCCGGGCTGCCCGAGTCCGAACCCGAATTTCTTGCTTGGACGGGCGGGAATTGGGCCGGCCGGCCCGAGCCCGAAAAAATTTGGGCTTCGGGCGGCCCGCCGACCCGAAGTTCCAGCACTATTCACACATCCCAATATAAGGGATGACGTGTCTCAATCAGAATGAGCATGGAGCCTCTTTGATAAATCTTAGCTTACAAAAAGAACATGTGGTTTTTTGTAGGCAGAGACATTATATCCCTATTTTTATTTATTTTGGTTCTTCAATTTAAAATACTAGATACAAACTAAACAAAACTCAAATAGCAAGTACAATCGCAAATAAAAAATAAGAATGCAAATAATTATTTAAAAAACATTCGGCAGAAAAGTTAAATTAAAAAATTTAAAAAGGTGAAATAAGATGAAAAGGGATAAACAGTAATTAATGGAGCCACATCTCTTGTTCCATGTTGATCCATTTGGAATTGTTGTTGTATATACTAACAAGATACAAATTACGTGTCTAATTTTTATCTTTAAAATGATATCTAACCAACCACGTCATTTGACATCATTTAAAAATTTTAATTACTTTTCAATTGACTTTTTCATGCTTTAATGTTGAAATCCATTTAAATACATAGCAAAATGAAATCAGTTAATACTTAAAACATTAAAAGTTGAACAGATGATATGAATCTCCACCAATCATACCATGTTTATGTTCATCGTTCTTTCAAAGCGCAGCACGTTCAGATGTATAGTATTAAAGCAATATATTAGTACTAGTATTAGATATTGTTTGTAATAATAACTACTGATAATGATTTTTAAATTAAGTGCAACATGAGACTGTTACTTCTTTCCTTTACTTTTTCACTCAAAAGTATTAGATATGGATTGTAAGCATAACAAGTGAGTGTGATTTTTAAATTAAATGTAACATGAGATTAGATTGTTAGCTCCTTTTTCTTTTTCCCTCTTCTGTGATAAATCTTATGTCCCTGCTAATATATAAAGCAAACATGATCCACATTTCTATGCCAGAAAATGGTAAAACTTTATTATCGTCTTTCATGCCAAAAAAGCCAAGACAAAAGTTCAATCTCCACCTATTAAAGGAGACCAGACTATAAATAGGAAGTTAAAAGAAATGCTACTCTAAACAATTTTTATTTTTTATTTTTTTTTAAAAGACGGGTCAAGAATGGATGTATCAGCCCAATAGCACAAAAACCCACATTACGCTGATTGAGGGCTGAAACTGTTCCAGAAAGTTATCTAAAGAGCCAACTCAAACTCTTGAACCTTGAAAGTCAAAAGCCCAAAACATATTTACAAATAGTAATGCCAAATATAACTTATGGTACACTAACTAAATACTAATCTCAATATTATATATCTATCACTATCAAATTTAGAAATGACATATTTAATATATTATTCTACTGTATGCTCGAAATGGATAATGTTATCAAATATTATATTTATTTTTTGTGATAACCGTCAAGTTTTGAAATTTATAAAATTAAACTTTTAATATTAAAACAATTTCAAAATGATGATGGTGTCAGTGGTAGAACTTCGGGCGGGCAGGCTCATATGCCGGCCCGTCCAAGGTGGATATTTGGGCTTGGGCTCAGGCAGCCCAAATTTTGAGACCACGCCAGAGCCCGCGCCGTCCGCCGGAGTTTTTTTTGAATTTTTCCGGCCAAGCCCGATTTGCCCAAATGCCCGAGCCCGAAAATCATGAAAAAGGTCAGAAAAATGACTGTTGGCTGCCCGACCTGAATTTTGCCTGAAAACCTGAGATGCCTGATCTACCCGAATTGTCCGAAAACCCGTCCAACGGCTAGTTTTTACCCGAACCCGAACCCGCCGAACCCTAAACTAGCTGTTGCAGCTCGAATTTTTTGAAAAAAAATCAATTTTTAACCCAAAAATTTCCCTATAAATACCCCCCCATCCCCCACACATTTTTCTCACTCAAACTCTCTCAATCCCTCTCAATTTCTCTTAATCTCTCTCAATTTCTCTCAATCTCTCTCAATCTCTCTCAATCTCTCAAATCTCTATTACAATTTTTCTAAAAACTATCACATTATCCTAAAGCTCTCTCTCTCTCAAATCACTATTATTTTTTTTATAATGGATCTTTTTGGTTATAGTGGTATTCCCGTTGATGCTCAACACAACGTGGAAGAAGGGCAATTTCTCACTAATGAATTTGTTACGCAAGAATCTACTAATCTGAGCCCTGGTGGACGTACTGGAGGTCATGGTCGCAATGGTGACGGGCGTGGAGAAACGACAAGTGCTAGTGCGACTGCGTCTGCAAGTGTTGCAACCTCTAGGAGGAAATGCAAGCGCACCTTGACAATTTGGGATCATTTCGACATAATTGATGAGATCGACAATGAAAGTAACACTAAACATATAGCTCAGTGTAAATATTATTTATCTAAATTACAAGGTGACACTATTCACGACACCACACACTTGAGAAGACACTCCGAAAAGTGTCTTCAAAAGCTTAGCCAATCCGGCGGACCCGAACTCCGCCAAACACAATTATCTTTTGATCGCGCAACCGGTGGTCTAACCACTTGGACATACGATCCGCAGGTAGATCGTATGGAAGTTGCACGAATGATAGCTGCTTTAGATCAACCACTTAGTTTTGTAGAGCATCCTAATTGGCAACGATATGTTAAGGTTGTACATAATCCTAATGCACAGTTTACTTGAAAAACTACTCTTAGAAAAGATTTATTAAAATTATTTAAAAAAGAAAAAGAAGCATTAATAAACCTTTTACACTTGACTAGCAGGTGCGTTGCGTTAACGGCATATATTTAGTTTGCCGTTGCCAATAAAGATTATTTAGCTGTAACCGGACATTACTTTAAAGGATTTGATTTAGGTAAGAGAATATTAGGTTTAAATGTGTTATAAGATCACATAGTGCAGATTTAATATGTAATACCATTTTAAATGTAATTGATAAATTTAGATTAAGAGATAAAGTAATGGCTATAACATTAGATAATGCTAGTGCCAATACAAAAATAATTGAGTTCTTTGAAAATGATTTAAGTTTATTCGGTGACGGTTCCACCAACGTTGTGCATGTCACGTAATTAATTTAATTGTTAAATCCGGTTTAAAAGAAATGGGTAATCACATTAAAAGAATTAGAGATAGTCTTGCATAGATTCAAGATAGTAACCAAAGACAAGAATATTGGTTTAGGTTCTTACAAGCATTAAATATACCTCCTAGAGCATTAGCGTTAGATATGCCTATAAGATGGAACTCAACTTACATAATGCTTCAACAATGCATCCCCTATAAGGATGCTATAACAAACTATATGTGTGCAAAAGTAGGAGTAGGATATATAGACGCATATGATTGGCAAATTGCCGAAGTTTTGTATCAATTTTTAGGTAGGTTTCATGAAGTGACTCTAAAACATAGTGGAACATATTACCCAACATCACCTTTAGCTTTAGGAGAACTTTTACGAATTAGTATTTTATGTAGTGAATAAAGGGATGACCTAATCTTAGCAATTCCTATCCATTCTATGGAAAGGAAATTTATAAAATATTGGTCTAAGTTGCCTTTGTTGTATGGTTTAGGTACTATTTTTGATCCTACATTAAAATTAGAAGGTTTAGAAAGTAGTTTAGAAAAATGAAGAAGAAGAAGAAGACAACTCAAACAGAAGCTGGGAGTAAATCTTCGTCAACAAGTGGCAGTGGCAGCGGCGGCGGCAGCTTCAACGAGCTTATGGCGTACCTCAGTGAAGGGTTAATAGTCCACGGTACGGCAGAATCGTTTGACTTAGTTCAATGGTGGAGGGCACAGGCATTAACTTGGCCGATCCTAACTCGATTGGTAATGGATATATTTTCAATCCCAATCTCCAATGTTTCATCCGAACAAGCTTTTAGTACGACAGGAAGAATACTTGAGGAACGCCGAAATGCATTACAAAGGGATATTGTTGAAACCTTGGTTTGCATTAAGGATTGGGATCAGGCCGATCAACGTCTACAGGATACAATTTCGCCGGCAAGCCAAGAATGGATTGATGAATTTAATCAATTAACATTTAATTTTGAAGACGATCCTTCAGCTTCAAATTAAATTGTAAATTTGTAATTTGTAATTATGTATTTACTTTTGACATTGTATTTGTAATTGTATAACTTTGTAAGTTTGTAAATTTGTACTTCGTCACAAAATGATTGCACTCTTTTTTCCTTGTCAAGTTTTTATCCCAATTAGATTTTTCTTGGTAAGGTTTTTAACGAGACAATCATGAATTACGAATTTAATACATCAATAATATACATGATTAATTTATTCAATTGTGTTAATAATGTCTATTGAATGTTGATTTTGATTTTTACATAATTTTAACACAAACTAACTTAATAATTATAAAAATTAAAAAATATTTTAAAAAAATTAGGGCAAATCGGGTAGGCTCGGGCGGCCTATTACAAGCCCGCGGCCCGTTCAAGGTGAAATCCGGGCTTGGGCGGGCGGGCAGCCAGAATTTTTCAGGCGGGTCGGGCTCGGGTAAAAACTCGATTTTTTCGGACGGCCCATCTAAAGTTCTAGTACTAGATGGTGATCATTAGAAGAAAAAAGTTTGTGCATCAATCAATAACAATTTAATGCTAAATTCGTCATTTATTATATTTGATGTTAAATTTATCGTCAAGTATATCATTTACGAAGAGGCTAAATTTAAGATAAAAAGTAGTAATAAATGATTTTCAACTCAAGTATCAAAATTTGACATTAGCACATTTGGCATTGCAATTGGAACGCTCGCTCTCCATAAAAAGCATTCTAAATACTTCAAAGAGTTTAACATGAAGACTTACACTAAAACCTTTGAAAGTAGGGTCGAACATCAGGTTGGGTTTTAGGAATTTTGAACCATTGAAAAAAAAAAAAAAGGTAGCCAATCAACTAAGAATAAAAAGAAAAAGAAAAAGAAAACGTCAAAATAGAGCTCGGGTGAGTTGAGTGGGTTAGACATTATTAAAAAATTAAACAAATAAAACGAGTGCTGCAGCTTCAGAAGAGAAATATAAGAAAAAATTATAATTTGTAACACGTTGTCCATAGCAAGTTGCTAAGTTCAACTAAAAACAATCTCTTTGGAATTACTATAAAATATAAAAATAAAAGAGCAACCATGGAAATTGAAATGAATAAATCATAACAAAATCTAATGAATATATGTTTAAAATATAGTTCAAAAGCATATAAAATTGGGACTAGAAATATCACTCAAGATAGTTTATGCAACTCTACTTAAAAATTAAAAATTGTCATAACAAAAGGCCACAATAATACTAAATTATTTTGAATGACATAAATAATAAGCCTTCATAAAATCATGGCAAACCATATACTTCTCTCTATAAAATTTCATATGGTGGGATGGGTTTATAGCAGATTGGTAAAGTTTGAATTCAAATCCACTCAATGAATCCAAAAATAAAAAGGGAAAAAAAAAACCAGATATATCACTCAAGATGGTAAAAAAATATTACTCATACCACTCTATTTAAAAATAAACAATTGTCATTCAATTAATAAAGATAAAATAGCCAATAGCACCTAATTATTTAGAGTGATATAAATAATAACCCAGCATAAAACCTTGGCAAACTATGTACTTTTCTCAAATAAAAATAAATCCACCCAAATAATGGTCGGATTAAATCGGTTGAGTTAAAATGTTAAAATAGGTTGGATTTGGTGGGTAAATCAAATTACAGGTTTTCTTTGTTTTCTTTGTTTTTTTGTTCATCCCTATTCGGGAGTCGACATTTTTCTTTGAGGAAAATATAGAACATGAACAAAATATTAGATTAGAATCCACAGATTAGAGGTCGATCCGTAATTTCATAAAGTTAATAAGTACATTAAACATCCATTCAAAGAGACTTTTTCTGGCGTTCTCTCTTTTTTGAGAATGTCAGTATTTCTTGCTTATCAATCATCAGATCTGTATTAAATCTAATCAAAAATCAAATCAGATTAAAAAAGTAATACAGATCAGATGATTGATAAGTAAAGAATATCAGTGTCTCTAAAAAAGAGGAAACACCAGAGAAATTCTCCCATACAAAATAAAACACAAATGAACTCTTCATCATTTATCAATATTACTTTAACATTCAATTCAAAATTTACAACATTCATAACCCAAATAAAGATCGCATAACATAAAATAGTTCAACAAATTATAAATTATTAGAATCCAATTAACAATGACAAACTAGATTTTGTAAAACTCAAAATGAAATTAAAACTTAACTTAAAAGAATTATGTATATTATATACATTATATATATGTTCTGGATTCACAGATTTTGAGAAATGCTCAATCCAAGAACAAATCTAAAACATTGGGATTGAGATTTTTTCAATCAAGACCAGTCAAAAACCCCAATCCGCTGGATTGGATTGGGCGAATTAATCGGATTTATGGAAAACAAAAGTAAGTCCTTATGAGTTTCTTACTAAAAAAAAGAAAAAAAAAAAAAAAAGAAAAAGAACAATGGGAAAAGAAAACTCTTGCTGAGTTATACAAATGGATTTTACATAAATTCACAGAGACTATCAGACTCCGCCTAGTTTTGGCTTTAAGCATCCATCTCTGGAGCCATTAGCAATTCGAGATGAACTATATGCAAGAACAACTTTTATTTAAGCTTTAGAATGAACTTGAGCTACATACTTTAGAAACTCTCTTCTCTGTTATGAAAACAAAATGACCAAGGGAGGAGGGCCTAATACATTTCATCAGAATGACAAAATTTTAGAGACTTTCATTTGAAACCATTGTATTGGCTATGCAAAACTGAGGAGCCTAGTCTTAAAAAGCCGGAGCAATTTCCAATTTTGGTAGCGACCATAACAACATTGGACGTTGCTGGAACAATGACCTTATGAGCTATCCCATTTTCAGTCACTTGTTGGGCTGCCTCCTTCAGATTTATTATTCTTCTCAGCTGCTTCTGCTGCTGCAGACGCTGCCTTGCCCAAACCCAATTTTTGCAACTCATTTGAGAAATCACCGACATCGGAGGGACTGATTTCATATGGGGTGTGCGCTGGGCCAGGAAATGAACCATTGGTCACTTCTTTCTTATACTCTAATAGAGCTTTGTTTACTACATCTCCGACTTGTGCATACTGCTTACAGAATTTTGGGGTAACCTGCAAAAGATGAGTTGCTTTCTTGTTGAGTAAAAAAAGTTTCATATGCAAGGGAAGAGTAACAACTAATGGACACACAATTGTGGAATTTACTTTAGCATGATGCGGGTGTTGTAGCATTCCGAGCAGATCATGATAAACTAGCACCTGTATCGCATTGAGACAAATTGAACATGCCATAATTTAACTGAGCTTTCACAAACATTATTATTCTTATGAAATTTCTGGAGAAAAGGAATTTCAATATGAAACAAATTAACCAAGACAACAATGGAAAAGAAAAAGAAGAGTGAAATGCAGAAAGGTAAGATATACCCAATTGCAGGTTGATATCTTATTATATCATGCACAAGTGCAAGGATGTAGACGCAAAACTTGATTCCTAAGAGAGTAAGTGTGCAATCAAAAGCTTTCATCAGAAATTACGAGTTTTAAAGACAACAGTACAAAACCAGATGAAACACAAAATACAAACTGAGGAATCAAATTTCCACCTCGTACATACTTTATGGATTGAACAATTATAAGCACGAAGTTCAAGTTACAGCGACATAAAATAAAGTATTGTATGACAATCTAGGAATCTAACTGCTTGAACAAAGTCGGTCGTTATCTAATTATTCCAAGAGAAAATACACATTTCCAGGTTTACATGTATCAGCAAAATAGGAAAAGGTTGCCAACAAACCTGGCCACTGCAGAAAGGCCCGGCTCCAATGCCAATAGTAGGAATCCGAAGAGCAGAAGTAGCTGCAGCTGCCACAGGTCCAGGTACACATTCTAAAACCACCGCAAAACAGCCCGCATCCTGCAAGGCCAGGGCAGTTTCCACAACCTGCACAAGAGGGAAAAATAACTAAAAGACATAAACATCAAATTCAAAACTACACCAACATTTTGCAAGCACGACCCCTCAGGCTAAATCACATAAACGTAGAAAAAATTAATAAAAACACAGACCTTTACAGCACTAACAACATTCTTGCCTTGAGGCCTAAATCCCCCGAGAACACTAATGGCCTGCGGAGTGAGTCCTACATGCCCCATCACCGCAATTCCCGATTCTACTATAGCTTTCGCCGCGCTTATTCTCGCGGGGGACGCTCCTTCCAATTTTATTGCGTCCATTCCTCCCTCCTTTAATATCCTCACTGCGGTATCAACAGCCTGCTAATCTTAAGTATTTCATCACTTGAGCAAATTACATCGAACCCGTTTCTTTCCGAGAAATGCTAAACATCACTAGTAATCACCTGCTAGTTTTTTAATTAGGATTGTAATTTAAAAAGAATGATAAACATAATCTTATTCGTTATTCAGAAACTGTTATACGCAAACATAGTCTTAGTCTTTACTCAAAAATTGATACAAAATCAATGGTGATGATCACCTAACATTGCTCATTTTCTAATCCTCTGCTTTCTGAAGAGCCAAACGGAAACAAAAAAAGAACAATTCTAAAAAAAAAAAATGGATGGCAAAAATTACCGCCATAAAAAATCCCCGCCATACCTGATTGGAGCTGGACTCGTAGGAGCCAAACGGCAGGTCGCCGACGAGAAGCGGCGTCTTGGCGCCGCGAGCGACGGCGCGGCAATGGACGAGAATTTCATCGAGGGAGATGGGGAGAGTGGTGTCGTGGCCGTGTACGACCATGGCGGCGGAGTCGCCGACGAGGCAGATGTCGATGCCGGCCATGTCGAGGTGCACCGCCGAGGGATAGTCGTAGGCGGTGACGACGGTAATGGGCTCGCGCCTCCTGTGCTTCCGCCTGAGGGTGGCCAGAGTCACTCTCTGGTTGGGGCTCTGGGCCTTGGGACCGCCGTAGACCGTGCTCTCTGGTATGTTGCTCATGCAGCGGAGGAAACGGGCGAATGGTTTGGCCCTGGCAATGGTGGTCAAGAAGGCCATTGTAGAGAGTAGAGAGAGAGAGAGAGATGATTTTGATTTTTGCAAATGGAATTGTAGGCTTTTATTAGGCGAGTAAATAACTTTTTTTTTTCTTGTAAGGAGTGAAAAACGTTTGAGGAATAAAAACAGTACAATGATGGCATTGGAAGGTTTTTAGGATTAATATTAGGATATTTAGCACATTCTAAATATTCTAAAGGGACTCTTCGGAATTACTGTTTATTGTACAGTATTATGAACAGTAAATTTCTTTTTTTGCCCTCATAAATGTGTATTTACCAGTTTAACTTTTTATGTTTGCTTAATACATCCTTCTGGTTGGCTTTTGCGTATTTGTCTTTAACTTTTTTTTTAAAGATATTTTCTAATTAAATAACTATATTAGTCTAGTTATTTTTTTTCAAGCAAAAAAAAATTTATATTAGTCAAAAAGGGTAAAAATTCAAACCTATGCACTCTAAATGTAAGTTCAACAATTTTCTACATGTCTAAAGAGAAATAGAGAAATAACATCTTTAAGATATGAATAAAAATAAGGATTAATTACAAAAACTCCTCTTAAATTATTCACCTTGTAATATATTGCCCCTAATCTTTAAAACGTAATATTCATCCCCTGAATAATGAAACGTTAACATAAATACCCCTAGATGTTTCATAATTAAAAGTCTAAATTTAAATTAGTTTTAATTTCAAATTAAATTTCAAAGCATAGAGTTACCAAATACCCCCATCTAACTAAAATGTCAATTTCTAAAGGGGTACAAGGGGTCGAGAGAATTTTTTGTAATTAATCCTAAAAAGTAAACAACATAATGTTTTAAGAATATTTGGCCGAGTTTGGAAGATATACTTGTTGTAGGGTAAAATGTTGAACCCTACATTAGACCTGACTGGGGCCCGCATGCCATAAAGAATAACATTGAATAATCAATGACAACTCAGCCTTAAGAGTCACGTTACCAGATAGCCTTCTTAAGAGTCGACTGTTATAAGAAAGCATCTGATGTAAATAAGAGCTCGACCATTGTGAGAAGGGGACATGAGGTGGACCACACTCAGAGGTTATAACGAAGAGGATAAAGAAAGCATTTACGGAGTCGAGGCTACACAAAGATAATGATCTGAAAGATTTCCTCCCAGATTTATTATTTGTAATTCAAATATATGAAATTTAAATAACGAAATTGTTCTGATTGATTGTAATCTCTATATTTTAGAAAACTATCTCAAAATATAAGGGAAATATCCATGATTTTGACTAAGGAAATAAACAGAGACGGTGACCTGAGGTATAAATAAGGGATTATAGGCCAAAAAATTCCTAAGTCTCACTTTGAGCAATTAGTGCATGTATTCTCTCCAAAAATACTGTAACAGAATCATGATTTGAGTTTGATTATAGTTTCTAAAAATTCCATTACTAATAGTACAATTCTCATAAATTTAATTTATCACACTATGAGAATTCCAAAAATACCCTCATCAAAATACCAAAATTGTCATTCTCTCTCTTCCATCCAGATTCATTGGGCCCGTTTGGTAACGTTTTCAAAATAATTTTATTTTCAATACAAAAGTAAAAATGAGATTGTTTTGAGAATTATTTTGAAACCAATTTTGAAATTGTGTTTGGTTGATTTTTTAAGAAATTATTTTGAGTATAATAAAAAAGTAAAATCGTGTTTAGTTATAATTATTAATTAATATATTATAATATTGTTGATAAGTACTAAAAAATGAAAATAAAAAAGAAACAATAACTTTTAATCGTTTTCTAATTCTTTTATAAAAATTATTTTCATTATTTTTTATTTTTATTTTTATTTTTAAAATATTTACTAAACAAACATAATTTACCAGATTATTTTCATTTTTATATCTCAAAAAACACAAAAAAAGGTTTTAAAAAATAAACAAAAATCAACTTCAAACGCACCCATTATCTCTCATCCATTTTTCGCTCTCTATCTCTCTCCTCCTCTCTGGTGTCCACTCTTGGTTGTGATTCAAATGTCGCAACAACAATTTCGTCCAGCAATTGGCGAACGACGACTTCATCCTCACACAGACACACTCTCTCTCGCTCTCTCGCTGTAAATCTATCACCACATTTTGCAGTCAACAGAAATTGCGATTCCGTCATCACTTTGGCCTCTGTGAGTCGCTGCCAATCAGTACCGTCACCAGAGAAGACGGCGCGTTAGAAAGCAAGAGAAGACGAAATCCCAAAGATCGAGATGAGATCTCCATATATATCCGAGATTGAAGCACAATCTTCGATCATCGTCGTGAGCTTTCAGACGGAGCTTTCGAGGTTCGGCGACGCGAGCTTGGGAGATCTAACTGCAGGAGTGAACAGGAGGAGAGAGAGGCCACGGTGAAGCAATTCTCATATATCCAGATTCGTAAAACCAGAGATGTGGAATGTGAACATATCAACCACGATCAGACTAAGCTCGCGACGGTGCTCTGTCGCGTATAGAGCTATATTGCTCTCCTTGATGTTGCTAAATGTAAAATTTAAGTCGTAAATGCTTCATTTGCCGACAAACAAATTTTGTTTAATATTTGGTAAACGGAGGATTTATCGTGTAGCTTTGAATATCTCTATGTGTTGGTAAATATAAAATTTATCTTGTAAATGCTTCATTTGCCAACATACAAATTCTGTTTATTTTTTTTGTAAATGAAGGATTTATGTGGTAAATTTTGTGCAGCTTTTAATATCTCTCTGTGTTGGTAAATGTAAAATTTACTTTGTAAATGTTTCATTTACCAACATACAAATTTCGTTCATCATTTTGTTAAATGAAGGATTTACGTAGAAAATGATGGAGTTGCTAGTCAAGTAAATGTTAAGTTACTTTTTGGTAAAATGTCAGTTTACATGGTAAATTCATTATTTACGCAGATGCAGAAATTGAATTTGTCTGGTAAATGTACGATTTACCAGATAAATGCAACATTTACCAAATTCACTCTGTCTCCTATCTCTCTCTTTAATCACCATTGACAAACTCTCATTCTCTCATTCTCGTCCCTAATTTGTTATGTAAAATTTTTTCATCTAGTTTAAGGGATAGAGAAGGTGATGACAATCATGAAAGAGAGGCATGAGAGACAGACTTGCCATGAGAGAGAGGCGCGAGAGACTTAGAGTATGTTTGGTAGAAAAGAAAAGTAGAAGGAATGAAGAAGGTAAAGGGATTTTGGGAGAGAAAATGAAAATGTAAGGGCATGTTCTTTTGTCCAAAAAACTCAAAAAAAGACAACTCAAGTTTCAATTTTATTTAAGTTCACGTTCTTTTAAGTTTCAATTTTATTCAATTTTACTCGACTTTATTCAAGTTTTAACTTCAACTCAAGTTATAACTCAAATTCAACTCAAAAACTACACTCAAGTTACACTTCAAAAGAACAACCCCTAAATTGTTTGGTAGAAGAGAAAAGAGAAAGGAAGAGAAAATAGAGTGGAAAATAATACATGTGGGCCCCACCATTTTTTTTCTTTTCACAAGTGGGCAGAAAATGGGATGAAAAATGAGGACAACTCATTAAAGTGAGCAAAGTTACTAAACTATCATTTTCTCCATCAACATCCAAGCAAAAAATTTAAGGGTATAAAAGTAATTTACGAGTAAGATTTTTTCTTTAATCCTAATTTAACTTCTAATACTAAACAAGTGAAAGTAAACTCATTTTTTTTCCATCTTCTCATACCAAACAACATAAAAAAAAATTAATTTTCTTTACATCATTGCTATTTTCTATCACTTTCATATTTCATTTCTATCTTATTTTTTTTCCTTCCTACCAAACATAGCATCAGGGAAAGATGCGTGAATTAGAGGAGGGAGAGAGAGTGAGAAAAACACATAGAGAGAGAGAGAAGGAGAACATAGAAAACAAGAGTAAAACTGACACACCATGTACTAAAATTTTTAAATATGCTATAAATTTTCACTATCTTAAATTATGTTATTTATGAAAAATGGTTTATCATAATGACTTGTACCTTATAATTTCTCTTTAAAAAAAAATAAATACCGTTTAAAAGTGTATAAATTAAAATTTTCATTTTACTCTTAATTAATAAATTTTTTAATTAAATATCTATATTAATAAAAGAATAATAATAAAAAATAAAAAATAAAAAAAAAATTATATATAAAAAATATTACTCATGTATTGTTAAAGATAAATTCTTTATTTTTTTTCTTTTCCAATCCCCCTCTCCCCTTTCCTCCCTTTCTACTCCCCCGGGGCCTGAGTTGTGTTAAGTTGGGCGGAGCTTTAGGATATGCGGCTGAAAAGTTAGATAGGTGGGCCGAGGGCGATCTCTCAATATCCTTTTTGCTCCCTAACAACTACTCCTAATCCAAAAATCGATTTCTTACATCGCCACGTGTCACGTTCACCTTAAAGTTCTCCTACAGTTCACTCAAACCCGTCACCATCTCTATATTCCTTCCTCAAAATAAAATAAAATAAAATAAAATGCTGCTGGCAGAAACAGCAGCGCTACCCTCTTTGATAAAACCACTCCCCCGTCTTCGCACTTATTCCGCATTTCCTCTTCCTCATCTTTCAGTTCCACTAATTCCACTCACTAATACTCTCTATTTCCACTCTCGCCGGAGAGCATTTCGTGCGGTGACTCCGATGGCCGAGAATAACTCCGCCGCCGCCGCCGCCGCCGAGAACTTGCCGGAGCACGTGGTCGGAGACTGGTACTCGGCGCCGGACCTTCGACTTCGCGACCACCGATTCTCTGTGCCTCTCGACTACTCAGCGGATCGTCGCAATTCTTCTAAGATCTCGATCTTCGCTCGCGAAGTGGTTTCAGGTGCTTTGCTTAGCTTTGACTGAAATCAAGATTTTCGATTCGTGCAAGCTTTTGATAATGTATACGAACAAGAGTACATTTTGATTTATCAATTTAGCTTTTGTTTGGAATCTTAAGTTCTCTAATGTTATTCTAACTTATTTTTATCAATAATGATCACTAATGGTGGTTATCTTTCCTGATCTATAGTGTCATATTCTGTTGGTCCAATGTGAAATGCTTAAGATAAGTGATTAGTTGAAAAAGGGTGTTGTAATTTTTGTCAGTGTTGATAAATACTTCGCTCAAATTTTATTTCATAATCATCAGTTAATAAGCTTCAGATTTTCTTGGCTGCTTTTACTGTAGATACTGTAAAAGATTTGATATTTAGTATAAACACACATTGTAGCATTATGTTGAATTTCTGTTGTAGCCTTGTAGGAACTACAAATCTCTATGTTTATTCAACTATAAGATCTATATGTTTCGAAGTAGAGGCGGCAGATATGTATCGGCCAGTACATTATCTTTCTTCCAGTTTCATAAATTCATATGTAGGCATATCCATGATCGATTATTTCTATAGGCAAAATTTTGTTTTGAGCATTTTGGTCTATTTATTAATCGCTTGATAATGCTGAATCTACCTTGCAGTCGGAAAGGAGGAGCAACCCCTCCCATATCTGTTATACCTACAAGGTGGACCGGGTTTTGAGTGTCCACGACCAACTGAAGCCAGTGGATGGATACAGAGAGCATGTGAAGAATTTCGTGTTGTATTGATGGATCAGGTATTGTTCTTCAGGGCACTTTCCTAAGAATATGTTATGATATTTGTTTCTAGTGTTTTTTGTTATCTTTGATCTTACCAAACTATTTAAATGCAGCGAGGAACAGGCTTATCAACTTCCTTGACGTCTTCGTCCATGTCCCAATTGAAGACTGCCAAGGATTTAGCTGACTACATAAAATACTTCCGAGCTGACAATATAGTAAATGATGCTGAGTTTATCCGAATCCGCCTTGTTCCTGATGCTGGATCTTGGACAGTTTTGGGTCAGGTATTATTTGTGTCGCTAGTTTCATCGGAGCTGTGTGTATGTGTACGATTTCTGATCATTGTTCTACCCCTCTGCAGAGGATTTATTCAACTAGAAAATAGAAACTTTATATCAAAGACCATTTTTAAGATCCAAAGTCCATTATTTCTTTTTCATGATTTTTCATTGCACAATTGTGCATGTTTCTCTTTTCATTGTTTTTCTTCCCCTTTCTTTGCTCTAAATTGCCTCATCCTTAGTGATGTTTGTGATGCACTGATGCGAGGCTGTGTGTTACACGAAATGACAACTTGTTCTTTTTTCTTGTATAGAGCTATGGTGGTTTTTGTGCAGCAACTTATTTGAGTTTTGCACAAGAAGGACTAAAACAGGTCCTCCTAACTGGAGGAATCCCTCCAATTGGAAATGAGTGCACTGCAGATGTTGTGTATAGAGCATGCTTCGAACAAGTTAAACTTCAGAATGAGAAGTACTACAAGAGGTATCCTCAGGATATCAAGATAGTTCAAGAAGTTGTCAACTATTTGTCAGAATTTGAAAAAGGAGGAGTAAGTATCTATCATCTTTGGTCTACGTACTTTTCTGAATGCTGATGCTTAAGCTTAGTATAGTGCAATTATGAAATGTGTTGTCTTCTTTAGGTGGATCTTCCATCCGGGGGCATCCTAACCCCTAAAAGCCTGCAAGTCCTTGGTCTTTCTTGTCTAGGATCCAGTGCCGGTTTTGAGCGCTTGCACTACATGTAGGCTTCTTTATTTTTTTTTTCTTTGTTTTCATGTAGGTTCCTTGATTTCAGAACTTACGATTTTATTTTCCTTGAAACATGATATATTTTCTTATGTATTTTTGCTACAACCCGTAGGTTTGAGATAGTCTGGGATCCTCTAATAGTTCCAGGAGCACCAAAGCAAATTAGTTATAACTTCTTGGACGCTGTAAGAGAATCATTGCTTCCTTATTTATCTTGACTCAAAGTTTGACTCTAATTCTTTGCATCATCCTAAAGCCATTTTTATATTTCCCAGTTTGAGAAGTCCATATCCTTCAACACAAATCCACTCTATGCTCTTCTGCATGAAGCCATATACTGTCAGGTAGAGTATTTATTTATTTTCCAGAATTAAAATTCTTCACAATTAGAACTCTATGAAAACTCTCTGGTTCCTTGATTGGTTTTTCACTTATCTGCATATCATTGACCTTTTATTTGTTTGTGTATTGATTTGTCTTAATCGCATGTTCATTTGTTTTTAAGGGTGCTTCATCGCAGTGGTCTGCTAACAAAATAAGGGCTGTATATGAGAGCGAATTTGACGCGATCATGGCTGCAAGAGAACGTCGCCCTGTACTTTTCACTGGAGAGGTTAGCATAAGCTCAGAATCTTTAGAAAAAATAACAAGAAGTCGCAAGACAAAATAACCGCAATATTTACCTCAGTTACTTGACTCTCTCTGGTTGATGTATAAATGGTTCCTCAATTGTTATATCAGCTGTGGAGGGGAATTTTCTGACCATATCAACTAAATAAGCTATTGTAATTTGCAAATTGCATATGCACTTAGGGAATGGCATGGTCGATTGCGGTTATGACCCATTAGGCCAATGAGAAAGCAGTTTAGATATTTTTTATACTATAGGATTTTGGTTTTTGCTTTGGCAGATGATCTTCCCATGGATGTTTGATGAGATTCACGCCTTAAAGAAATTCAAAGATACTGCGCATATATTGGCAGAGAAGAAGGATTGGCCTCCGCTATACAATATCAAAGCGCTAAATAACAACAAGGTCTCTGCCTGTGATACGAAGTTAAACTTATTAAAATTTCGGCAGTCATAATCTCTCTAACGATAATCTAAACTCCAGAAGTCAAATGATATTATTTTTAAACTTTAGTCGTTTCAATTTCTGCAGGTTCCTGTTGCAGCTGCTGTCTACTATGAAGATATGTACGTCAACTTTAAGTTGGCCATGGAAACAGCTTCTCAAATAGCAGGGATTCGGTTGTGGATAACTAATGAGTACATGCATTCTGGTCTGCGCGATTCAGGAAGCCAGGTTTTTGATTATTTGATGGGAATGCTTAAAGGAAAGAAGCCTTTATTCTGATCTGCATCTCAGTTCCGACATATTACTTCGAAGTTGATCTTTTAATTTGTTAAGATTTAATTTTTGTTCATCTATAGTTTGGTAGGATAGAGAACTTTTGTGGAATTCTATCAACATCTTGATGTTCATAATGAGGTTTACTTTCGAGTATTTGATTTCATTTAAGGATTCAGCTTTAACAACCGTTTGTCCAATGATAAAAACCTACTCTCACACGGAGGAAAAACAAGTGAAATGCTTGAAGGTTTGCCTCGTTCGTTTCGCTCGTTCCAGTTGAGAATTTGAGTTCAAAAGTAAATTCATGGGAGAGAACATTATAGTAGAAAAAGTTAATTTGAACTTTTGTGAGAGAAAACACTGTAACAAAAACTTTAGGTGTGATTCGAATTAATGAAATAAACGGTTGGAGTTGTGTTTCCTTTGTTGGAAAAACATGTTGCTCCTTAATGACGTGATGTCATTCCTTTATGAGTTTGCTATTGTCTTTGTCAAAAAATGACAGGTGCGTTTAGAATTCATTTTAAAATAATTTTATTTTTTGTATGAAAATGGAAATAAAAACGTTTTCAATCTCAAATAGAAATTATTTTTGAAAATGCATTTTGTAGTTTTATCAAAAGATTATTTTCAGTATAAAAGCCCTATTAATGTCTCTCTCTGTGCTCGAGAGAGGAGAAAACAAAAATAAAAAATAAAAAAACGACTAAAAATCGTTTTTTTTATTTCTCTCATTTTACATTAAATCAAAAAATCGTTTTCATTTTCGTTTTTTTTTCCTTTAATTGTGTCAAACGCCGTTTTGAAATCGTTTTCATTTTTTCGTTCTCAAAAAAAATGAAAAACAAAAACAAAAATAATTCCAAACATGCAAGTGTTTCTCTCATTCACTCCAAAATGAAAATAGTCTTTAAACTTTGCTAAAAAATGTGCCTCTGTGAGCTCCACCTTTCCTTCATAACTCAATGCAAACACTCAGATGCAACATACTGTTTAAAAAAAATAATAATAACAAAAAATTTAAAGAAATAAAAGGAATTTCAAAAAATGGAGAAAGAGGGAAATATATTAAGACTTGAGATGAATTAAAATTAATAGGCTAATAGTTTATATAAATTAATAAATAGGTTAAATTACTGTTTTTGTCCATAACTTGTCTGTTTATGACCATAACTTGACAAGTTATTGTCCATAATTCACAGTTTTTGTCCATAACTTATCTGATTATGAACCATAACTTGATAAATTTATCCATAACTTATCTGGTTATAAACTATAACTTGACAAATTATGACATATTAATTTCTATAACTAAAAATTGATCTATATATTTTCTTAAACTTTCCATATTGACATATTTTTTACTATTTTCGTTCAAAAAAACATTTTTTGTTTTCTCTCTCTCGAAATAGACGTGTAATGACAACGACAAACAAATAATAAACGAAAAAAGCCTGCTTTTTCCCCCAAAAATAATATTCTCATATCTCCCAGAGTATTCCTCCAACGGTTACATTTCCCATCTCTCGCTCCTTGGTCTTCTGCTCCATTTCCGATCCAAAACCTTCTCAATCAATATCTCACCCTCTCTCTCTCCTCCTCTTCTCTCTTTCTCTCTCTAGCTTTCGCAACCATGAAGCACTTCATGTAGCCAAGAAACGCGATCTTGAGGGAGACGAAGATGGAGTCTCCGACGTCGCCGAACCCTAGCGTAGCCAAGCCCTGGCCGTCGCGGAAGCAGAGGGGCTCCAAGGAGAACGCTCCGCCGTCGGATTTGAACTCTTTGCGTCCGATTTCCATAGCCTCTACCTCTCTCTTTCTTTGCACTCCACAACGGTTTCTTGGGTGCGATTTCCATGCTTAGCCCTAGGTTTGGTTTCATTTCAGATTTATTTGTTCTTTCCCCTTCTCTCCTTATCTTATGATTTCTTTTTTAATTTGGGGGTTTTGTTTATTTTGGTTGAAAAAAATGAAGACCCTGTTCTTGCCTTCTCAACCAAAGACTCATCCTCTTCCTTGTTGTGAATGCGAGTCTTTGGTCACCTATGACTTTTTATTTTTTTAATATCAGGCAGATCATAATCTCTCTGGTTGTTTTTTTAGTTTTTTAGTTTTTTCCTTCTTGCTAATAGCAAGTCATAATCTCTTGTTTCACGTGTATATGGATGAGAGCTTCTGAGAGGAGGCCATTAACTTAGGAAATTGCTGTGAGTCTTTGCCCCCCTATAAAAGTGCTCTTCTTCTCTTTTCAGGGTTTTCAATCATTTCTTACATTTTCATTTCCTCTTTAGTGTAGGTAAAATAAAGAAAAAAAATGCCACTTTTTTTTTTTGGGTTTCGGTCATTTGTGGTTTTTTTTTTGGTTGCCTTTGATGCAGGTTATTAGTTCTTCATTTGAGTGAGTCTCTTTGCTGGACGATCTTTTTTTTTCTTGTTGCCTTTAATACAGGTTTTGATAAATTGTATGGCCTGTCGTTGTTATTGCTTTTTTGCTGGTGTTTTTTGTTTTTTTGCTTTTGATAGACGACGATCATGAGTTTTTGACAAAGTTTTTCCTTTGGAAGTTCATATGAGGGATTCATCTTCTTCGCTAAAAGTTTTTTTCTAATATTATTTGCTTTCAAAACTCTAGGAGTCGCTTGTACAACTACTTATCGCAGTTGACTAGATGAAAATGCACGTCACATTCTTCATTTGTGATATTGATGTAATTGGTAATCTTTTTGTGATGGAATTCTATGACTTTTTCAAATACATTAATTCTGACAATATTTTTGTAAAAATATACATCTTGGTAAGTTGTCTAATAACCCTTAATCTATATTTTCTTTAAAAAATAATCATTACCTGATAACAGATGATCTATGATAGAGTAGGTGATTTTTGAGTTGCTCAGAAGTTGGCTTTAGATTATATTAGTTTGTCTGTTAGTAGTTTCATTTACAAGTTTTTTAGCCCTTTAGAATTTTGATTTGTTTCATCTTTCATGTGGTGGTACACTATGTATATGTGTCTTGAGATTCTTCATAACACACGTTATGGTTCAAAGACTTGATTTTTGGGTGACTCTCTATGCTTCTCATCCCCAACAAACCTTTGGCAGCCAATTTACAGAACCAAACATTAGGATTGTAGTGGTGTGTATTAATTGTTCTCTTATTGCTCACTTAGTATTTTTCATTCTTTTTTATAAAATTTTATTTCTGATGCTTTTTTGATTTTTACTTTCTCTCCCATTAAGTTCTCCATTCCTCTCGCTCTAGGAATAATGCTCAATCGAGGTAAATTTACTTCTTCTTTTCATCTTCTGCGAAGTTATTTCTATGTTATTAGTTGGATCTTCTGCGAAGTTGGATTACGGGATTCCATGTTATTAGTTGTACGTTTCTATATTTTATGTAGTCATGCTTTTTAGTTCCCATGATGTATTTTTGCTAAGTAGTAATTCTTACATTAGATGTTAAATGGCCTCTGCTTATATTATTGTTGTGTGAGAATGTACTGGTGGGTTGCTCGTTGAACAGTTCCCAAATGTTTCAAACCTATGGTTGCTCTTTAGTTTTCTTATATAAGTGACTTTGTATAACAGTTCGTTCATGCATCTTTCTCCATCTTCATCTTTACAACTTTCATCCCATCTTATGATCTTATTATGTTTTTTCGTTTAGGGAAAGCAAATAGTTCTTTTCCCCCTTTTCTATTGCAAGAGGAAAACCTAGGTAGGTTCTATATTTACTCTAGCTGTCTTTTCACTATTGGGTTCTCAGATTATACCTCCTTTCTTGCTTGTCGCTTTCTCTCTGTTTCCGTTTTCCTCCTATTTCTCTGTTTTCCTAAGTCATTTGCAGTTCTGTCGTATGGAACTTCTTGAGTTGCCTTCTGATTGGCGTTGGTATAATCTACAATGGGTAAATATCCTATTCGTGTTATGGATGTCTGCTTATTGTGTATTTAGTTTCGTTTAATATATCTTCTTATTTGATTGGTCTTATTGTGTATTTAGTTTTGTTTAATATATATATATTCTTATATTCTTATTTGATTGCTCAATCCAATTTTTACTTCTAATATTTATTTGATGTTTCGCCATATCATACATGTTGTGCCATTTGATAAAGCTCATACTAAATTATAATTTGATGTTACTTTAGGTCTCTGTATATCAAATTATCAATCATCAAAAAGTGAAGATACAATCACTCTGTCTACTTGCAGTTAACTATTTCTTTCATTCAATAATAAATTAATCAATATATCTTGGTGACTCATACATTGTGGCGCATGTGATAGATCAATAGATAATTCTTGGTGGCATACTCTATTAATTGTTTGTGCGTACAACTTGTATATTTGTTGCTGTCGTTGGATTTACCCCTATAATCAAGTAATTTTGTTCTTTGGAGGTCACTTTTGACTTTGTAGGTGGTTTTGTATTTTACTTGTTCTGTTGTTTTCTTATATTCCATGCTTATGTATGGAACTAATATAGTTGTCGTTGTCGTTGTTGTTCTTGGGTTCCCCAATGAATCAAGTTTTTTTCTTTTGAGGTCATCTTGCAGCTTGTTTTCTGGTATAATTTGGTTTTTGGAATGAAGAAAACAAATTGGAATTGAATAATTGGGAATTCATGACACTTTTATTTATTTATTTATTTTTATTAAGTGTGCTATCTTATTGGTGTTTTTCCCATAGAATTTCCAGTGTCCGTGTTTTAGAAAAAAAGAAAAAAAAGCTTCATTAGAGTGCGTATTTGGTGTCCGACTTTAGTCCGTTTGCATATAATTAGACATGAGATAGTTTAATTAGAATGCGTATGTGGTGGTGTCTGATTGGTCCGTTTGCATATAATTAGACATGAGGTAGTTTCAGTTTTAGTTTTATAAGTAATTATAGCTTTTTTCACAAAAAATAGTTATAACTTTTAATCTTTTAAACTGTTTTTGTTAAGTTAAAAACTACAAAATAGCTAACAGTTGTAGGCCTTTGCTTTGCTCCCACAAGGTCTGGGGTTCAAACCACCTCATGGGTACCTACATGACAAAAGTCATGGTTTCCTACCTTCCAAAGATTGTAGGGGCGGAGGGCTCCAGTTGCTAACTCAAATTCACAAAGTGGGTTCGGGGGATTTTTGGGTATCCACAAAAAAAAAAAAAAAAAAAGCGCTAAATATTGTTCAAAAATTGGCCTCCAAGGAGAGTATTATGTCTAGAGGTTTACTTAGAATTTGATGTTGAATCTTTGATTTTATATAACTAATACAGAGAGAGAAATATGCTAAAAGTGGCAAAGAGCAAAAGCAAGCGCCAAATCCACGCAAGAAAGCACGCACCAGCTAGCTTCAACTTTACCTATTTGGTCAACATATTAACTACTGCATAATGTTTTGTCACCGCAATTAAACTTGTGCAAGCAAGATTTGGTTCTGTAAGGTAATCTTCATGTTCTCTTTTCTTTTTTCTTTTTCTTTTCTTTTTTCTTTCCTAGAGAAAGCCGACGGCTATAATTAAAATTGAGGTTCTCCTTTTAATGTTAAAGCTGTAATATAGTTTTTCTTCGTTTATTTAGGATTCCTCTGTTTCCTTGCTTTGGTTGGAGAAATTTTGGTTTGGTGGAGTTATTGGTTGTGAAATTAATTAAAAAAGGAAGTGCAAAAGGAAGAAGGAACTACTATTATTAGATTTTTCTGATTTTAAGTGTTATTATTGACGAATTTGCATTTTTTTTCCCTGTTGCTTATCTAAGCTTCAACTTTTTAGATTTGGATTAGCTACTACAAAACATTTTGCCATCAAAGATAAACTTGGGCAAGGAGATTTTCATTCTGTCTATGAGGTAATAACTCTGTTCTTTTTGTTTGTTTGTTTGGTTTTTGTTCCTTTTTTTGAAAAACAAAATAGCTGAGGCACTGGAGATCTTGTTTTTCTGCTTTAAGAGAGGCGCCCTGGCATGGATTCCTAAAGGCTAAGAGCCCAGTCTCTTATTCACTTGCCTAGCTGCCTTTTCTATTCCGAAAGGCTAAAAGACAACTGAAGACTACAATAAAACTCCATTGAAGTTTTTCTATCTATTTTTTAAACTAACTACTTTTTCTCTTTTTTTTTTTCTCGATTTTTTTCCTTGTGTTTATCATGATGAGCAGAGGAAAAGGGATGATGTAGTCTTAATTTTCTTATGCATTCTTAGAAGTATTGTCGCATGGGATTGATATTTAGTCTTAATCACATTATCCATACAAGTTAATAGAATTTTACATTGTATGTTGGGATAATATGTCCTAAATTGCATTCTGCTGCTTTCTGAGAAAGTTTTTCTATCTATTTTTTAAACTAACTACTTTTTCTCTTTTTTTTTTTCTCGAGTTTTTTCCTTGTGTTTATCATGATGAGCTGAGGAAAAGGGATGATGTAGTCTTAATTTTCTTATGCATTCTTAGAAGTATTGTCGCATGGGATTGATGTTTAATTGTCTTAATCAGTAAGATCATCTGACTCGCAATAAACTGCTTATTAGCTCGTTAATTAAAATTTTCATGGTCTTTTTGACCGATTTGATGATTTTTGACCTAGTGTTTTGCATTATTCTCTGTGAAATCCTCTTGTTTTAGTTTAATTCGATATTAACTTTTGTCAAAGGAACTTATGTGTGTGGGTTTTTAAAGAAATAGTGGGTATTTTAAAGGCAGAAACTAATTTCATAATTGGAACTTTTGAAGAATTCTACATAAAGTTTTCAATTAGATATTCTATAGCTGTAGTCTTCAGATCTGTCCTTGCATTTTTTTTTAGGTTAACTGTACATATGGTTAGTGGACTTAAAACTTTGTTAATTTTATATTTTTGTTAAACTTTTATCCCTCACTTTTTTAATTACCATAGGTTTGTAGAAACTGTTCTTTTAACAAAGCCATTATTGTCCTTTTTTTCTTGCCTCCTGTATTTTCCTTAAACATTAAGGGTGTTCACAAAGCCATTATTGTCCTATTTTTATTTATGTTTTGCATTCTAAAATTAACATATGATTTTTAGGAATTAATACAACAAGCGGCACTATTTTTTTATGAATGTTCTATTTTTTATGATTTTCTTTAATTTCGTCTTTGAAAGAAAACAACATAAAAATGATGTCAAAAAGTTATGAAATTTTGCAGACATGATCCTTACATTTTCTGGGCATGCCTACAAAGAGTGGCATCAAAAAATGACAAAAAGAAGTAAAACGCTATCAAAAAGCCCCCAACCCGCGTAGTGAAATGCCCAAGGGCCGGGATAGGTTAAAATTTTAACTTTTTATTTATGTCTTGCATTCTAAAATTAATATACGATTTTTAGAAATTAATGCAACAAGCGACACTATTTTTTGATCAATATTCCATTTTTTATGATTTTCTTTATTTTTCCTATTTGAAAAATAAAATAAAATAAAAATGACGTCAAAAACTTTTAAAATTTTGCATACATTCTTTACATTTTTCTGGGCATGCAATAAAAAGTGCCATAAAAAATGATAAAAAAGTAAATGTTGTCAAAAAGCCACCGACACGCGTAGTGGAGCGCCGACGGGCCGGGATAGGTCAAAAATTTAAATTTTTATTTGTGTTTTGCATTCTAAAATTAATATATGATTTTTAGGCATTAATGCAACAAGCGATACCATTTTTTGACGAATATTCCATTTTTTTATTTTCTTTATTTTTCATCTTTGAAAAATAAAATAAAATAAAAATGACGTCAAAAAATTATGAAATTTTATAGACATGATCCTTACATTTTTCTGGGCACGCCTACAAAAAATGGTATAAAAATGACAAAAAAAAAGTAAAACACTGTCAAAAAGCCCCTGACCCGTGTAGTGGAGCATCCAGGGGCCGAAATGGGTCAAAAATTTACATTTTTATTTATGTTTTGCATTCTAAAATTAACATACAATTTTTAGAAATCAATGCAACAAGTGGTACCATTTTTTTTTATGAATGTTTTATTTTTTATGATGTTCTTTATTTTTCGTCTTTGAAAAATAAAATAAAATAAAAACGACGTCAAAAAATTATGAATGTTTGCAGACACGATCATTACATTTTTCTAGGCATGCTTACAAAAATGGCCTCAATAAATGACAAAAAAAGTAAAACGTTGTCAAAAAGCCCTCGGCCCGCGTAGTGG
The DNA here is from genome assembly GCF_000414095.1 of Morus notabilis. Taxonomy (NCBI): domain Eukaryota; kingdom Viridiplantae; phylum Streptophyta; class Magnoliopsida; order Rosales; family Moraceae; genus Morus; species Morus notabilis. The sequence continues at coordinate 52,170 of NW_010359398.1, read as the reverse complement.
GGCACTAAGGGGCCGGGATGGGTAAAAAATTTACATTTTTATTTATGTTTTGCGTTCTAAAATTAATACACAATTTTGAGGAATTAATGCAACAAGCGACACCATTTTTTGATGAATTTCTTTATTTTTCAACTTTAAAAAATAAAAGCAAATTAAAATGACGTCAAAAAAATTTTGAAATTTTGCATACATGATCCTTACATTTTTTTGGGCATGTCTACAAAAATTGGCATAAAAAGATGACAAAAAAAAGTAAAACGCTGTCAAAAAGTCCCGACCCGCGTAGTGGAGTGTCTAGGGGCCGAGATAGGTCAAAAATTTACATTTTTATTTATACTTTGCATTCTAAAATTAACATACGATTTTTAGGAATCAATGCAACAAGCAGTACCATTTTTTGATGAATGTTCTATTTTTTTATGATTTTCTTTATTTTTCATCTTTGAAAAATAAAATAAAATAAAAACGGCGTTAAAAAATTATGAATGTCTGCAGACACAATCATAACATTTTTCTGGGCATGCCTGCAAAAATGGCCTCAATAAATGACCAAAAAAGTAAAACACTATCAAAAAGCCCCCGGCCCGCGTAGTGGGGCACCAAGGGGTCGGGATGGGTCAAAAATTTATATTTTTATTTATGTTTTACTTTCTAAAATTAATACACAATTTTGACGAATTAATGCAACAAGTGGCACAATTTTTTGATGAATTTCTTTATAAAAGTAAATAAAAATGACGTCAACAAATTATGAAATTTTGCATACATGATCCTAACATTTTTCTGGGCATGCCTACAAAAAATGACATCAAATAATGATAAAAAAAAAGTAAAACGATTTCAAAAAGCCCCCGACATGCATAGTGGGGGGCGCTCAGGGGCCGGGATAGGTCAAAAATTTACCTTTTTATTTATGTTTTGCATTCCAAAATTAACATACGATTTTTAGGAATTAATGCAATGAGCGGCACCATTTTTTGATGAATATTCTATTTTTTATGATTTTCTTTATTTTTCATCTTTGAAAAATAAAATAAAATAAAAACGACGTCCAACAATTATGAAATTTTGCATAAATGATCCTTACATTTTTCTGGGCAAGCCAGCACAAAAAGGCCTTAAAAATGACCCAAAAAAAAAGTAAAACACTGTTAAAAAAACTCCCAGCCTGTGTAGTGGGGCGCCCAGGGGCCGGAATGGGTAAAAAAGTTTACATTTTTTTGTGTTTTGCATTCTAAAATTAATATATGATTTTTAGGTATTAATACAACAAGTGACACCATTTCTTGATGAATATTGCATTTTTTATGATTATCTTTATTTTTCAACTTTGAAAAATAAAATAAAATAAAAATGACGTCAACAAATTATAACATTTTGCAGACATGATCCTTACATTTTTCTGGGCATACTGACAAAAAGTGCCATAAAAAATGACAAAAAAAAAGTAAAACGCTGTTAAAAAGCCCTCGACTTGCGTAGTGGAGTGTCCAAGTGCCGAGATGGGTCAAAAAGTTGCACTTTTATTTATGCTTTGCATTCTAAAATTAACATACAATTTTTAGAAATCAATGCAACAAACGGGACCATTTTTTTCATGAATATTCTATTTTTTATGATTTTCTTTATTTTTCGTCTTAGAAAAATAAAATAAAATAAAAATGACGTCATAAAATTATGAATGTTTGCAGACACGATCATTGCATTTTTATGGGCATCCTGCAAAAATGGCCTCAATAAATGACAAAAAAGTAAAACGCTGTCAAAATCACCCAGCCCGCGTAGTGGCCCACCAAGGGGCCAGGATGGGTCAAAAATTTACATTTTTATTTATGTTTTGCATTCTAAAATTAATACACAATTTTGAGGAATTAATGCAACAAGTGGCACCATTTTTTGATGAATATTCTATTTTTTATGATTTTTTTATTTTCATTTTTGAAAAATAAAATAAAATAAAAATGACGTCCAAAAATTATGAAATTTTGCATACATGATCTGTACATTTTTCAGGGTATGCCTACAAAAAATGACATAAAAAATGATAAAAAAAAAAGTAAACCGCTGTCAAAAAGCCCCCGACATGCATAGTGGGACACTTAGGGGCCGGGATGGGTAAAAAATTTACCTTTTATTTATGTTTTGCATTCTAAAATTAACCTATCACTTTTAGGAATTAATGCAACAAGCGACACCATTTTTTGATCAATGTTATATTTTTTTTTTTAAGATTTTCATTGTTTTTCATCTTTGAAATATAAAATAAAATAAAAACGACGTCAAAAAATTATGAAATTTTGCAGACTCGATCCTTACATTTTTTCTGGGCAAGCCTACAAAAATGGCCTCAAAAAATGACAAAAAAGTAAAACACTGTTTTAAAGCCCCCGGCCCGAGTAGTGGGGCGCCCAGGGGTTGGGATGGATCAAAAATTTATAATTTTTTTTGTGTTTTGCATTCTAAAATTAATATATGATTTTTAGGCATTAATGCAACAAGCGACACCATTTTTTGATAAATATTATATTTTTTATGATTTTCTCTATTTTTCAACTTTGAAAAATAAAATAAAATAAAAATGACGTCAATAAATTATGAAATTTTGCAGACATGATCTTTACATTTTTCTGGCCATGCCTACAGAAAGTGACATAAAAAATGACCAAAAAAAAAGTAAAATGCTGTCAAAAAGCCCCGACCTGTGTAGTGGAGTGTTCAGGGGCCGAGATGGGTCAAAAATTTGTATTTTCATTTATGCTTTGCATTCTAAAATTAACATACGATTTTTAGGAATCAATGCAACAAGCGGTACCATTTTTTGTTGAATGTTCTATTTTTTATGATTTTCTTTATTTTTTGTCTTTGAAAACAAAAATAAAATATAAACGACGTCAAAAAATTATGAATGTTTGCAGACTTGATCATTACATTTTTCTGGGCAGGTCTGCAAACATGGCCTCAATAATTGACAAGGGGCCGGGATGGGTCAAAAATTTACATTTTTACTTATGTTTTGCATTCTAAAATTAATACACAATTTTGAGGAATTAATGCAACAAGCGGCACCATTTTCTGATGAATATTCTATTTTTTATGATTTTCTTTATTTTTCATATTTGAAAAATAAAATAAAATAAAATTGACGTCAAAAAATTATGAAATTTTGCATACATGATCCTTACATTTTTCTTGGCATGCCTACAAAAAATGATAAAAACCAATAAAACGGTATAAAAAAGCCTCCAACATGCATAGTGGGGCGCTCAGGGGCCGGGATGGGTAAAAAATTTACCTTTTATTTTATGTTTTGCATTCCAAAATTAACATATAATTTTTAGGAATTAATGCAATGAGCGGCACAATTTTTTGATGAATATTCTATGTTTTATGATTTTCTTTGTTTTTCATCATTGAAAAAGAAAATAAATTACAAACGACGTGAAAAAATTATGAAATTTTGCAGACACGATCCTTACATTTTCTGAGCAAGTGTACAAAAAATGGCCTCAAGAAATGACAAAAAAAGTAAAACGTTGTTAAAAAGCCCCTAGCCCACGTAGTGGGGCGCCGAGGGGCCGGGATGGGTCGAAAATTTACATTTTTATTTATGGTTTACTTTCTAAAATTGATATACGATTTTTAGGAATTAATGCAATAAGCGACACCATTTTTTAATGAATATTCTATTTTCTTATGATTTTTTATATTTTCGTCTTTGATAAATAACATAAAATAAAAACGACGTCAAAATATTATGAAATTTACAGACACGATCCTTATATTTTTCTGGGCATGCCTGTAAAAAAAGGACTCATAAAATGACAATCCAGTAAGACGCTATCAAAAAGCCTCTAGCCCGCATAGTGAGGCGCCCAAGGGCCGGGATGGGTCTAACATTTATATTTTTTTTTGCGTTTTGCATTCTAAAATTAATATACGATTTTAAAGAATTAATGCAACAATCGGGACCATCTTTTGATGAATATTCTATTTTTATGATTTTTCTTATTTTTTGTATTTGAAAAATAAAATAAAATATAAACGATGTCAAAAAATTATGAAATTTTGCATTTATGATCCTTACATTTTTCTGGGCATGCCTACAAAAAGTGGCATAAAAATGAAAAAAAAAAGTAAAACACTATCAAAAAGCCCCCAACGTCCAGGGGCCGAGATGCGTCAAAAATTTACATTTTTATTTATGCTTTGCATTTTAAAATTAACATACGATTTTTAGGAATTAATGCAACAAGCGATACCATTTTTTGATGAACGTTCTATTCTTTATGGTTTTCTTTATTTTTCGTCTTTGAAAAAGGAAATAAAATAAAAATGACGTCAAAAAATTATGAATGTTTGCAGACAAGATCATTACATTTTTCTGGGCATGCCTGCAAAAATGGCCTCAATAAATGACAAAAAAATAAAACGTTGTCAAAAAGCCCCCGGCCCGCTTAGTGGGGCACCAAGGGGCTGGGTTTGGTCAGAAAGTTACATTTTTATTTATGTTTTGTATTTTACAATTAATACACAATTTCGAGGAATTAATGCAACAAGCGGCACCATTTTTTGATGAATATTCTATTTTTTATGATTTTCTTTAATTTTCATCTTTCAAAAATAAAATAAAATAAAAATGATGTCAAAAAATTATGAAATGTTGCAAACATGATCCTTACATTTGTCTGGGCATGCCTACAAAAAATGGCATCAAACAATGATAAAAGAAAATAAAACGCTATCAAAAAGCCTCCAACATGCATAATAGGGCGCTCAGGGGCCAGGATGGGTAAAAAATTTACCTTTTTATTTATTTTTTGCATTCCAAAACTAACCTACGATTTTTAGGAACTAATGCAATGAGCGGCACAATTTTTTGATGAATATTCTATTTTTTTATGATTTTCTTTGTTTTTCATCTTTGAAAAAGAAAATTAATTGAAAACGACGTCAAAAAATTATGAAATTTTGTAGACACGATCTTTACATTTTTTTCTGGGCAAGCATGCAAAAAGTGGCCTAAAATGACAAGAAAAAGTAAAATGCTATTAAGAAGCCCCCAGCCCGCGTAGTGGGGAGCCCAGGAGCCGGGATGGGTTGAAAATTTATATTTTTATTTATGGTTTGCCTTCTAAAATTAATATATGATTTTTAAGAATTAATGCAATAAGCGACACCATTTTTTAATGAATATTCTATTTCTTTAATGATTTTCTATATTTTCGTCTTTGAAAGATAAAATAAAATAAAAATGACGTCAAAAAATTATGAAAGTTTGTATACATGATCCTTAGATTTTTCTGGGAATGTCTGTAAAAAAGGACTCAAAAATGACAAAAATAAGTAAAACGCAATAAAAAAACCTCTAACCCACGTAGTGGGGCTCCCAGGGGCCGAGATGGGTCAAAAATTTATATTTTTATTTATGTTTTACATTCTAAAATTAATATACGATTTTAAGGAATTAATGCAACAATCGGCACCATCTTTTGATGAACATTCTATTTTTTTTGATTTTCCTTATTTTTAGTATTTGAAAAATAACATAAAATAAAAATGACATCAAAAAATTATGAAATTTTGCATATATGATCCTTACATTTTTCTGGGCATGCCTACAAAAAATGGCATCAAAAAATGATAAAAGAAAATAAAACGCTGTCAAAAAGCGCCCAGACCGTCTAATGGGGCACCCAGAGGTCGGGATGGGTCAAAAATTTATATTTTTATTTATGTTTTGCATTCTAAAATTAATATAGGAGTTTTAGGAATTAATGCAAAAAGTGACACCATATTTTAATGAATATTCTATTTTTTATGATTTCCTTTATTTTCATCTTTGAAAAATAAAATACAATAAGAATGATGTCAAAAAATTATGAAACTTTGCAAACATGATCCTTACATTTTTTTGGCCATGCGTACAAAAAATGGCATAAAAATAACAAAAAAAGTAAAACGCTTACAAAAAGCCCCCGGCCCGCGTAGTAGGGCGCCCAGGGTATGGGATTGGTCAAAATTTTGTATTTTTATTTATGTTTCACACTCTGAAATTAATATACGATTTTTAGGAATTAATGCAACAAGCATCACCATTTTTTTTATGAATATTCTATTTTTGTGCTTTTCTTTATTTTTTGTCTTTAAAAAATAAAATAAAATAAAAACGACGTCCAAAAATTATGAAATTTTACATACACGATCCCTAAATTTTTCTGGACAAGCCTGCAAAAAATAACCTCAAAAAATGACAAAAAAAGTAAAACACTTTGAAAATGCCCCCAGCCTACGTAGTATGCTCAGGCCCGAGAGGGGTAAAAAATTTGCATTTTTGTTTATGTTTTGCTTTCTAAAATTAGTATACTATTTTAAGAAATTAATGCAACAATCGGCACCATTTTTTTGATGAATATTCTACTTTTTACGGTTTTCCTTATTTTTCATCTTTGAAAAATAAAACAAAATAAAAACAACGTCAAAGAATTATGAAAGTTTGCAAACACGATCCTTACATTTTTTTGGGCATGCCTACAATCAATAGCCTAAAAAAATGACAGAAAGAAGTAAAACACTGTTAAAAAGCTCCCGACCCGCGTAATGGGCCACCTAGGGGTCGGGATAGGTCAGAAATTTACATTTTTATTTATATTTTGCATTCTAAAATTAAAATATGATTTTAGGAAATAATGCAACAAGCGGGACCATTTTTTTAATGAATATCCTATTTTTTATGATTTTTTTTTATTTTTCATCTTTGAAACATAAAAGAAAATAAAAACGACGTCAAAAAATTATGCAATTTTACAAACATGATCTTTACATTTTTCTGGGCAGGTTTACAAAAAATGGAATAAAAAATGACAAAATATTACACGCTGCCAAAAAGCCCCCGGCCCACGTAGTGGGGCGGCCAGGACTGGGATGGGTAAAAAATTTACATTTTTATTTATGTTTTTCATTCTAAAATTAATACACAATTTTTAGGAATTATTGCAACAAGCAACACCAATTTTTTTATGAATATTCTATTTTTTATGATTTTCTTTATTTTTCATCATTGAAAAATAAAATAACATAAAAATGACATCATAAAATTATGAAATTTTGCAGACAGGAACCTTAAAGTTTTCTGGGCATGCCTACAAAAAGTGGCATCAAAAAATGACAAAAAAAGTAAAACGCTGTCAAAAAGCCCTCGAAGCGCGTAGTGGAGCGCCCAGGGACCAGGATGGGTCAAAAATTTATATTTTTATTAATGTTTTGCATTTGAAAATTAACATACCATTTTTAGGAATTAATGCAACACGCGGCACCATTTTTTGATGAATATTCTATTTTTTATTATTTTCTTTATTTTCGTCTTGAAAAATAAAATAAAAATGATGTCAAAATATTATGAAATTTTGCATACATGATCCTTACATTTTTCTGGGCAAGCCTACAAAAAATAGCTTAAAAATGACAAAAAAAAAAAAGTAAAACGCTGTCAAAAAGCCCTCGGCCCGCATAGTGGGGCGTCCATGGGCTGAGATGGGTCAAAAATTTACATTCTAAAATTAATGCAACAAGCGACACCATTTTTTCGATGAATATTCTAGTTTTTATGATTTTTTTATTTTTCATATGTGAAAAATAAAATAAAATGAAAATGACGTCAAAAAATTATGAAATTTTGCAGACACGATCATTACATTTTTCTGGGCCTGCCTCCAAAAATGGCCTAAAAATGACAAAAAAAGGTAAAACGTTGTCAAAAAGCCCACGGCTCGCATAGTGGGGCGCCCAGGGGCCGTGATGGGTAAAAAATTTACATTTGTAATTATGTTTTACATTCTAAAATTAATATACAATTTTTAGGTACTAATGGAACAAGCGACACCATTTTTTGACAAAAATTCTATTTTTTATGATATTCCTTATTTTTCATGTTTGAAAAATAAAATTAAATTAAATCGAGGTCAAAAAATTATGAAATTTTGCAGATATGATCCTTACATTTTTATGCGCATGCCCACAGAAATGGTATCAAAAAATGATGAAAAAACTAAAACGTTGTCAAAAAGCCCCCGATAGGCATAGTGGAGCACCCAAGGGCCGAGATGGGTAAAAAATTTACCTTTCTATTTATGTTTTGCATTCCAAAATTAATATACGATTTTTAGGAATTAATGCAACAAGCGGCACTATTTTTTGATGAATATTCTATTTTTTATAATTTTTTTATTTTTCATTTTTGTAAAATAAAATAAAATAAACACGACGTCAAAAAATTATGAAATTTTGCAAACATGATCCTTCCATTTTTTTGGGCATGCCTACAAAAAATGGCATCAAAAAATGACAAAAATGTAAAACACTGTCAAAAAGCCCCCGGCCTGCGTTGTGGGGTGCCCAGGGCTGGGATGGGTAAAAATTTACATTTTTATTTATGTTTCTCATTCTAAAATTAATATACAATTTTTAGGAATTAATACAACAAGTGACACCAATTTTTGATGAATATTCTATTTTTTATGATTTTTTTTATTTTTGACTTTAAAAAATAAAATAAAATAAAAATGACGTCAAAAAATTATGGAATTTTACAAACATGATCCTTCCATTTTTCTGGGCATGCGTACAAAAAATGGCATTAAAAAATGACAAAAATGTAAAACGCTGTCAAAAAGCTCTCGGCCCGCATAGTGGTGTGCCTAGAGGACGAGATTGGTCAAAAATTTAAATTTTTATTTATGTTTCATATTCTGAAATTGATATACGATTTTTAGGAATTAATGCATCAAGTGATACTATTTTTTGATGAATATTCTATTTTTTATGATTTTCTTTATTTTTCGTCTTTCAAAAATAAACTAAAATAAAAACCACGTCAAAAAATTATGAAAGTTTCCAAACACGATCATTACATTTTTTTGGGCATGCCACCAAAAAGTAGCCTCAAAAAATGATAAAAAAAAGTAAAACGCCTTCAAAATGCCCCCGGCCCACGTAATGGGACGCCCAAGGGCCGGGGTGGGTCAAAAATTTATATTTTAATTTATATTTTGCATTCTAAAATTAATATACGTTTTTAAGGAATTAATACAACAAGCGACACGATTTTTGATGAATATTCTATTTTTTATGATTTTTTTTTGTTTTGCATCTTTGAAAAATAAAATAAAATAAAAACGATGTCAAAAAATTATAAAATTTTATAGACACGATCCTTACATTTTTATAGGCAAGCCTGCAAAAAATGGCCCCAAAAAATGACAAAAAAATAAAACGTTGTCAAAAAGCCCCCAGCCCGCGTAGTGGGGTGCCAAGGGGCCTGGATGAGTCAAAAATTTACATTTTTTCATGGTTTGCTTTTCAAAATTAATATACAATTTTTGAGAATTAATGCAACAAGCGAAACGATTTTTTAATGAATATTCTATTTTTTATGATTTTCTTTATTTTTCGTCTTTGAAAAATAAAATAAAATAAAAATGACTTTAAAAAAATTATGAAATTTTGCACACACGATCCTTACATATTTCTGGGCATGCCTATAAAAAAGGGACTCAAAAAATGATAAAAACAAGTAAAACGTTATCAAAAAGCCTATAGCTCGCGTACTGGGGCGCCCAGGGACCGGGATGGGTCAAAAATTTATATTTTTATTTATGTTTTGGATTCTAAAATTATTATACGATCTTAAGGAATGAATGCAACAATCGGCACTATTTTTGATGAATATTCTATTGTTTATGATTTTTCTTATTTTTTGTTTTTAAAAAATAAAATAAAATAAAAATGTCAAAAAATTTTGAAATTTTGCAAACACGATCTTTACATTTTTTTGGGCATCCCTACAAACAATGGCCTCAAAAAATGACAAAAAGAAGTAAAACGCTATTAAAAAGCCCCCGACCCGCGTAGTGGGGCACCTAGTTGTCGGGATGGGTCAAGAATTTACCATTTTATTTATGTTTTGCATTCTAAAATTAATATACGATTTAGGAACTAATGCAACAAGCCGGACCATCTTTTCAATGAATATTCTATTTTTTTTTATGATTTTCTTTATTTTTCATATTTGAAAAATAAAACTAAATAAAAACGACATAAAAAAATTATGAAATTTTACAGACAAGATCCTTACATTTTTCTAGATATGCTTGCAAAAAATCACCTCAAAAAATGAAAAAAAAAAAAAGCAAAACGCTGTAAAAAAATCTCCAGTCCGCGTAATGGGGCACCCAAGGGACGAGATGGGTAAAAAATTTACATTTTTATTTATGTTTTACTTTCTAAAATTAATGTACGATTTTAAGGAATTAACGCAACAAGCAGCGCCATTTTTTGATTAATACTTTATTTTTTATGATTTTCTTTATTTTTCGTCTTAAAAAAATAAAATAAAATAAAAACGACGACAAAGAATTATGAAATTTTGCAAACACAATCCTTACATTTTTTTTGGGCATGCCTGCAAAAAATGACCCCAAAAAAAGTGAAACGCTGTATAGATGCCCCCAGCTCGCGTAGTGGGGCGCCCAGGGACCGGGATGGGTAAAAAATTTACATTTGTATTTATGTTTTGCATTCTAAAATTATTATATGATTTTTAGGAATTAATGCAACAATCGACACCATTTTTTGATGAATATTCTATATTTTATTATTTTCCTTATTTTTCGTCTTGAAAAAATAAAATAAATTACAAACAACAAAAAAAAATTATGAAATTTTACAGACACGATCCATACACTTTTCTGGGCATGCCTGCAAAAAAATAACCTCAAAAAATGACAAAAAAAAGTAAAATGCTGTCAAAAAGTCCTTAGCCCGTATAATGGGACGCCATGGGCTAGAATGGGTAAAAAATTTACATTTTTTTTTATCTTTTACAATCTAAAATTAATATACAATTTTAAAGAATTAATGCAATAAGCGGCACTATATTTTAATAAATATTCTATTTTTTTATGTTTTTCCTTATTTTTGGTCTTTGAAAATAAAATAAAATAAAAACGATGTCAAAAAATTATGAAATTTTACAGATACGATCATTACATTTTTCTAGGCACGCCTGCAAACAGTGGCCTCAAAACATGACAAATAGAAGTAAAACGCTTTTTATTTATATTTTGTGTTCTAAAAGTAATATACAATTTTAGGAATTAATACAAGCGGGACTATTTTTTAATGAATATTCTATTTTTTATGATTTTCTTTATTTTCGTCTTTGAAAAATAAAACAAAATAAAAACGACGTCAAAAAATTATTAAATTTTGCAAACAAGATTCTTACATTTTTCTGAGCATGCCTGAAAAAATAGGCCTAAAAAATGAAAAATAAAAAAGAAAAACAATGTATAAAAGCCGCTGGCCCGCATTGTGGGGTGCCCCGGGGCCGGGATGGGTAAAAAATTTATATTTTTATTTATGTTTTGCATTCTAAAATTAATACACAATTTTAAGGAATTAATGCTACAAGCCGCACCATTTTTTGATGAATATTCTATTTTTTATAATTTTCTTTATTTTTCATCTTTGAAAAATAAAATAAAATAAAAACGACATCAAAAAATTATAAAATTTTGCAGACACGATCCTTACATTTTTCTGAGCATGCCTACAAAAAATGACAGAGAATATATATATATATATCATCGTTGCATATCCAACTAGATGTTAAACAAGTTAGCTAAGCAATGCCTATTACAATAATTTGACATTTGTTTAACTTCACAAATATGGGGGGAACTAGAGTAAGGAAATTTACAGATCACCGGATTAGTTTTATAGCTAGCATCCCAAAACCCTAAATGAACATGTTGGACATTTCATTTAGCTATTTAGAAAATCATTAGGCTCATAAATAACAAAGATGCATGATGAAATAAAGGATACTCATATTTAAATCTGCTAAAGCATGGGACTGAAAAGAACACCGTACTGACCATGAGAGACGTGATTGTGACAGCACCAGCAGCCGCACGGAGCTCACGAAGAACAAACTCTCTGAATGCAATATCCTCCTCCACCAGAGACTGGATTACAGCACTTGCATGCTGGTGTCTGTCAAGATAAGAAATGAGAACACGTTCTATTCAAATATAAAAACTAAACCAATAAACAAAAGGGCATGCAGCACAAAAAAGAGAGATGACGGTAGTTACTACAATGGAATTCTAAACAGTTTCCTGAGCTGATAAGCAGAGACTTATGATTGCCATGGGTGAGTGGCGCCATGAAGCATACAACGAAACAAATAAGTCCTTCCCAACGGGGTTCGTGAGTGACTTTTTCAAAAGTTCTCGAAGTTCAGATAATTCGGATGATGTAAGTAAAATCAAGTTCAAAGCCTGAAAAATAAAAAGAAATCACGAAACTATTAAATACAAAAGCCTTGCTTCACTTTGTTAACTATAAAAAGCCCCAACCTCAACGTCATTCTATTAGGGCACTCGTGCACTTGAAGTTCAGAAAAGACAACGTGGGCCATAACAGATGCAAAATCCAGATCGGATTCCACTTCTAATATCGTAGAAAACTCCCGGAGAGAGAGAGAGAGAGAAGAAACTCACTTCTCCAGTAGAGAGAGAGAGAGAGAAGAAACTCACTTCTCCAGTAGAGAGAGAGAGAGAGAGAGAGAGAGAGAGAGAGAGAGAGAGAGAGAGAGAGAAGAAACTCACTTCTCCAGTAGAGAGAGAGAGAGAGAAGAAACTCACTTCTCCAGTAGAGAATTATCTGCCCTGAAATTATGCATCAAGAAAACAACAAGATGACGGAAGTGTTGTAGGTTTTTCGCTATCCATGCATGAACCTCGAGAACCAGGAGCATAACCTGAAGAAGCATCCCAGAATGTAAACGGGTTTAGAAAACTAGAAGGCCAGTACCATAACAAAATTCCAAATGACTGTCAATAGCTAAACAGCCAATTCTGCTTTGTTAGCGGATACTTTACTCATGTTATTTGTCGTCCCTCACCTTTTGCGGTAAATTATGGTTTACCCCTTTAAACTTATACCTGCTCACAGTTAATCCCCAATTAACAAAAAAAAAAAAGATCATTCTTTGATTCCTTCCACTGATCAAACTCTTATAGTGGAGTTTGTTGACGAATCTTCAAGGATTCGTTGACTCTGGTTTTAAGGGAATTTGTTCCCTGATTTCCAGAGTCAATGCAAGCTAGAAATTCTTATATATTAGGCCTTTACTTGTAATTAGTGATGAATATTGTGTTACCATAAATAGCTCCTAAGTAGACTGTTTTGTAATCTATAAATAAGTTGTACAGTTTATGAGAATTATCAATCAGTTCATCAATTTGTTCATGGTATCAGAGAATTAGGGTTATTCTTTCCGCCCCCTTTGTTTCCGCTGAGAAACACCCTTCAATACCTGTTTTTTCTTCCCGTGCCAGCCTTTCTTTTTCTAATCAGAAAAAATGTCTCAAAATTCCAGCACAGAACAAACTTCCAGCACTAGCACTAGCTCCTAGGACGTGCATGTTTCTCACAACTGCAAAGGACATATGGGACACGGTGAAGCAAACTTATTCAAAGGTTCGTCATGCAGCCCTTATTTTTTAAATCAAAACAAAAATTCACTCAACCAAACAAGGTACTCTCTCGGTCACCGATTACTATAATAAAATGAAAGGTCTTTGATTAGAACGATTACTATCAAAATATTAAGATGAAATGCAGTGAAGGCGCATGCATGATGTTAAGATTTGTTGAAGGAGAAAGAGTCTATGAGTTCCTAACGGGGCTGAATGTCGAATTCAACCAAGTACGTGTCCAAATACTCGGGAAAGAG
>NW_010359398.1:0-38344 GCF_000414095.1 Morus notabilis | reverse complement strand
GGAAAGAGTCTCTCCCAAGCCTGAGTGAAGTCTTTTCCACCATTCGGAGTGAAGTCTTTTCCACCATTCGAAGTGAAGAAGGAAGGAGGGGAATCATGCTTGAAACCCCACTGAATGAAGGAGCAGCGCTGATTGCCACGACTTCAGCAACAACCAATGGAGATTCAGTGAAACATGAGACTCCAAGGACCCTGAATAACACGACCAGACCTTGGAACAGCGGTAGAGAGATCAAACCTTCGAACAACAATAGAGAAAATCTGTTTTGTAACTACTGCAAGAAAACAGGTCATACCAAAGACATTTGCTGGAAACTTCAGAGGAGAAACAACCTACAGTAGCAGTATGTAGTGTGCAATTAAGCTGCCAACATTGCTAGTACCGAAGAAGACACTACTACTGTCGAAGTGAATGGGTTGAATAAGGAGGAAATTGAAAAACTACGACGCTTTCTCACTGCAATTGAAAAACCAGCGGGTTCATGTTCCATGGCCCAATCAGGTAAGTTTTCCTCAACTCATTCCTTGAGTACTTCGAAGAACAGTTTTTTGGAATTTGGATAATTGACTCAGGAGCCACCGACCAAATGACATTTTCTTCCAATATTTTTTCATCTTATACACCGTGTTCTAGCAGCCAAAAATAAAAGTTGCCGATGGAACCTTTGCCGCTGTTGCTGGAAAAGGAACCATAAATCTCATGTCTTTTCTTTCTCTAAAATCCGTTCTTCACGTCCCCAAATTGTCAGTCAATTTAATATCAATTAAAAAACTCACCTCTGATCTGAATTGTAAAGTGATTTTTTATCCTGCGTATTGTGAAATTCAGGACTAGGATACAGGGAAGATGATTTGGCATGCTAAGGAATAGGAAGGGCTTTACTACTTGGACACTGGTGGTGGTAATGGTGAAATCAGTTGCATTTCGCAATCATATTTGTCAGAAACCCAGTCTGCTGAAAGGGCTCAAATTTGGCTACATCATGTTAGATTTCAATTGTTATTTCATAAGAATGGGTCATCCATCTTTTCCTTTGTTAAAGACTATCTTTCCCTTGTTATTTCATAAGATTGATGTTAAATATTTCAATTGTGAGGTGTGTCAAATGGCTAAACACCATAGAGTTTCATATCCTTTAAGCAGTTCAATAACATCTCAACCTTTCTCTTTAGTTCATACTGATGTGTGGGGACCCTCTAGAATTTCAAATATTAATGGGGCTCAATGGTTTGTTTCATTCATAGATGATTTTTCAAGGACTACTTGGCTATTTTTGATGAAAAACAAGTCTGATGTGAGTATAATTTTTCCTATGTTTAATAAAATGGTTTCCACTCAATTTGGTGTTTGTATTAAACACATTCGGTCTGCCAATGCACGAGAATATTTCAATCAAGTAATGTCACCATTTCTCCAAGAAAATATAATCCATGGGTCCTCTTGTGTTGATACTCCCCAACAAAATGGGATTGCAGAAAGAAAAAATCGCCATCTCCTTGATATCACCGTGCTTTGTTGTTTGAAAAAAATGTGCCTAAATTCTATTGGGGAGAAGCCGTCCTAACAGCCACATATTTGATTAATCGCTTGCCCAGTAGAGTGTTAGGAAACAAGTCACCTATTGATATTCTCTCCACTCACTTTCCAGATGTTAAGAGAACCCAACTTCCATTAAAAACCTTTGGTTGCACAGCCTATGTCCATATCTCGGAGAAAAACCAAAAGAGCAAACTTGATCCAAGAGCTTTCAAGTGCATCTTTCTAGGATACTCATCAACACAAAAGGGATATAAATGTTATCATCCGGCCTCAAGGAAATTTTTTGTCTCTAAAGATGTCACTTTTGCCGAAAACCAAAAGTTTTATGATCCAAGTTGCCTTCCGGGAGAAATGAGAACTGAAGATAACCTTGATTTCCTTCAATTTGATCTATCAAGTTCAGTTCTTACAACCCCAATTCCGTTGAATTCCGATCATGAACATCCAGCAAGTCCATTGGGTCAAGAAGAAACAACCTTGTCTAGTCCTGCCCGACAAAATAGTCATGTTCTCGAGTCTTTCCCAAACCAGTCGAGTCCTACCGGTGAGCCTAGTGAAAATCGTCCTCAGTCCACCTTTCCACTGCAAGTGTACTCAAGAAGAAAACTAGTTCTTGAACCCATGCACAACCAATCATCTGAATCAAATCCAAGTAATGAATCCAACTCTTCTTTACTGCCTCAGTTTCATGATCTTTATATTCCAATTGCTTTAAGAAAAGGAACACGAAAATGTACCCAACATCCCATAGCCAACTTCATTTCATACGACCATCTCTCCTCGTCCCATAGAACCTTTCTCACCAAATTAAACACCATTGAAATTCCAAAAAATGTTCAAGAAGCACTTGGGAATGGGGAGTGGAAAAAAGCCATGATTGAGGAAATGAGAGCACTTGAGAAAAACAAAACTTGGGAGATTGTGGAGTTGCCTAAAGGAAAAAAGGTGATTGGGTGTAAGTGGGTATTCATAGTGAAATATAATGCGGATGGGACTCTTGAGAGATATAAGGCCAGACTTGTTGCCAAAGGTTACACTTAAACATATGGGATAGATTACATAGAAACATTTGCCCCTGTAGCCAAAATGAACACCATTCAGATCTTATTATCACTGACAGCTAATCTAACCTGGACTCTGCAGCAATTTGATGTAAATAATGCTTTTTTGCATGGAGATCTAGAGGAGGAAGCCTACATGGAGGTTCCACCTAGATTCAACCAAAACTTTGGGACTAACCATGTTTGCAGGTTGAAAAAGGCTCTATATGGTTTAAAGCAGTCCCCAAGAGCATGGTTTGGAAGGTTTGCAAAGGCCATGGAGAGAATTAAGTACAAACAATGTCAAGGAGATCACTCTCTTTGTCAAAAGATCAACAGCTGGGAAGGTCACTGCTCTAATTGTGTACGTTGATGACATAATTGTGACAGGTGACGAAACAGAAGAAATTAGAAAGTTGAAGACTCATCTCTCCAGGGAGTTTAAAATAAAGGACCTAGGAAAGCTCAAGTATTTCCTAGGAATTGAAGTCGCTCACTCGAAGCTTGGAATTTTCCTCTCAACAAAAATATATCCTGGATCTACTCAAAGAAACTGGCGTGCTCGGATGCAGACCATCTGAAGTTCCCATTGACTACACTCACAAGTTGGGAGAAGCCGTTGAAAGTCCAGAAGTGGATAGAGGAAGGTACCAAAGATTGATTGGTAAACTTATCTATCTATCACATACCAGGCCAGACATTGCTTATGCTGTAAGTATTCTAAGCCAGTTTATGCATGCTCCACGAGAAGCTCACCTGAAAGTTGCGTACAAGACTTTGCAGTACTTGAGGGGCACTCCAGGAAAAGTAATCTTATTCAAGAGAAATGGCAGAATCGATTTAGAAGCATACACAGATGCAGATTGGGCAGGATCAATCATCGATAGAAGATCTACCACAGGTTACTGCACTTTCCTAGGAGGAAACCTGATAACTTGGAGGAGCAAGAAGCAAACTGTAGTCTCTAGATCAAGTGCCGAGGTTGAATTCAGAGCAATGGCTCAAGGTATATGTGAGTTACTTTAGATTAAAATTGTCCTAAGTGATTTAAGGATCAAGTGGGAAGAAATAATGAAGCTATACTGTGATAACAAGCCCGCCATCAGCATTGCTCATAATCCGGTTCAGCATTGCTCATAATCTGGTTCAGCATGACCGAACTAAGCACTTGAAAATCGACCGACATTTCATCAAGGAAAAGCTAGAAAGTGGTCTAATTTGCACTCCCTACGTTCCTACAAACAGACAACTGGCAGACATCTTAACCAAGGGTCTATCTGTCACTGCATTTCAAAGCATCGTCCGCAAACTAGGAATGGAAAACATCCACTCACCAGCTTGAGGAGGGGTGTTGACAAATCTTCAAGGATAGGATTCGTTGACTTTGGTTTTAAGGGAATTTGTTCCTTGATTTCCAGAGTCGATGCAAGCTGAAAATTCTTGTATATTAGGCCTTTATTTGTAATTAGTGATGAATATTGTGTTACCATAAATAGCTCCTAGGTAGACTGTTTTGTAATCTATAAATAGGCTGTACAGTTTATGAAAATTATCAATCAGTTCATCAATTTGTTCAGAGTTTAATGATATAGGGTCACACGAAAAGTTGGTGCTAGCTAATATAAGGACTCATGCTGGCTGCTGCTGCAGTAGAGTTTGATAACCTCAACTACAAGGTTGAAACATTATATACTAATAAATAGGTTACTATAGGAGCTCGTTAAAAGCAAAGGTACATAGAAGCACAAGATTGTGGTAGTCATACATTTCCAAAAATAAATTCGCAATGAAATTTAAAAATGATAAAAGCAATTAAAACGCAAGGCCAGCAGAGACAAAAATGTACAACTATGTTAAAAAGTTTACCTCATCAGACGAATCTGAAAGTGGCGTCAGAAGTGTATCAAATATGTCCTCCAGAAAAGTCAATACCTGTTTCAATTAGAGAATTAGTATTTGGTGCTACTGAGCTAAGCAAGGAGCAAACAAACAAAAAATTCACGTAACAACTCAGAGAGCTCTTAATACTACATATCACATAATAGGAACTTTTCCAATGGCTTTGGTTTAAAGGTGAAGAACATCAAGCTAGCCTTTCCTATGCCACATTATTTTGAAAACTAACACATTGAATTGGAAATCATAATATGTTGTCTCCAAGTAAAACCAAGTTATAACAGACATTCGGTCTCCAAGAAAATCCTCTAATTTCTTTCTACTGACTTTATAGACTACCAAGTATAACTGTCAGCAGTTATGGGAAATTCAGATGGAGGACGGATCATGTAATGGGAGAGATTACCAGAAGCATGGAATAATATATCTATATTACGTTAGTTCACGCAGGCCTTTGGGGAGATCAAAAGTCATCTTGAACATGAAATTGAGAATGAAATTTCACTTGGAAAACTCTATTGAGTAACAAACATGTATGCAAAACAGGTAAGTAACTAGATATAACTACAATTTGAAAACAGGTTCCTACTTTTGTTCCCCCTTTCTTTTTCGTTAGGCTGAGGAAGAATAAGTCATAGGTATGCAAAAACCTATTACCTCAGGGCAATGTCTGTTCAAAAGGGTTGATATCCAGTGCAATGCTTCTATTTTAGTAGCTTCCCACTGACTAGATAATTGGCTGATCAGTCAAAATATCCAGCAATTACCACAAAGTATTGTAGACTGGAAATTGATTAAAGAAAATACCACTTAATGTATCAAACCTAAAGAAGGGAGCTCAGTGAAGACAAAATAAAAGAGGAGAACATCACATCCCTATAGCTCCTAAAGGAGCAAAAGTGCCAACCCATAAAAGTAAAACATTTCAAACTGCATGTTCCAAAGGTTAAAAAAACTGCACCTCCTTGCAATAGAGAGGATAGATCCCACGTTAGATACTTCAGCTGGATCCACCTTGATTCCATGAAGCTCTTCATTAGTTTCACGAGCAACCTGTAGAAATAAATAAACTTCTTCTTTTGCAAGTCTTTAAAAAAAAAAAAAAAAAAATCCATGAACAAGGTTCTCAGCATAGATAGCTGAGAGAACACAACAACCCAAATTAAAACAAAAAATAAAACAAGAAAACATAAACAAACCAACCACTCTGATCTTCTCTTCTTTATCAGATATGCATGGTAAAATGGCTCCTAAAATATCAGCATAGTAAGGAACCAGCTGATCTCCACCAAGTTTTAAAAATTCACTTATCTGCACAGTCCAGTAGCACGTCAACAACTTATATAAAAGTATCTTTTTGTCTATCAAAAAGGTGTTCTTCATTAAGCTAACTAGGATAACATATTCAAAGAGAGATCTCATCTAGAGTAACATACCCATGTGATGGCAGTTAACCTAGTAAATTCATAGGGAGAAGCAGCCCTCTGCACAAGAATTTCAGCCATGCGACCGTAATCTACAGACTTCAAGAGTAGCACTGTTCGAGTCAGAAATTACAAATGAACAAGATAATTTGTTTCATGGCAAAACACTTGAAATAAAGATGCTTTTATTTTCAACAGAGCCATATATTTAATTTTAGTGTAAGTCTTACTGAGGAGTTCTTGATTTCTTGGAGAAACTCTGAAAGAGCAGAATCAGCTTGTTGACGTATTTCATGGCTAGAATCACTTAGCATATTAAACAAACCTGAAATTAACTGGGAATTGTGAGGCCATATGCATTTAGCGAAAAACGGGAAAAAGTGAACAGTTTATCAGACAAATCAATTACCATCTAGGAAATCAGGAAGAAACCCCAGCATTTCAATGTCTGGAACACTGTCCAGTACAGTGATCCATCCTACCAAAAACTGACGGACATAGGGATTCAGGACATTCATGTGCTCCCTCAACAATGGTATAAATTCTTCAATACTGAAGAAAAATAACACCACAAAACAATGAAACTCAATAAAAAACTTTGACCCCTAATGCAGACATTTGTAAATCTGACATGACAAACCACCAACCTGAATTGATCACTTTCAGTAACAATATCCTGTTCCATAACATGTAACAAATTTATGTAAGAAAGAAATGTCAAACAAGAAGACAATTTGAGGTAAGGAAGGAACAATCTGATATTTGAAATGAAATGCGTGAAGCAAGGGTTTCTGGACAAAATTACCTTCACAAGCCGATCTAAAAGATGTGCAGCACTTTGTACGTTTGCATCAGAATCAGCTTAAAGCTTGCATAAAGCATCAAAAATCTTATTAAAGAATATGATAAAATCCCCTCTTACAACCTGTGTATAACCAAAAATACATATCATGCCCAGCATAAATATGGGAATGTCATATTAATTTGTGGAAAAACGAATAGCAACACCACTCACCTTCGCTATGTTATGCAATGCTTCACAAGCATAATAACGAACCCTGCTGTCTTGGTCAGAAAAAGAATTAAGCACAGGAGGCACAATTTGCAGACACACACCAGAAGCACAAGAAAATATAAGAACTCTAGCAATTGGAAGAGGGAAGAGGAGGGGGGTTGTTGTTCATGAAGCACAAATACGCAGCATCCACAACATCCTGTTGTGAGCTTTATGTACTTTAGTCCACCTGACATTTGAATACATAATACTGAACAGAACAACAATCAAAGTTTATTTATTTTCAATTAAGTAATCATATCAGTTAATGTTTTCTATATTGGAACTACATGATTAGTTGAACATAAGGCCTCCCAAACGATATAGGGGACAATACAACTCTTGCAGCAAACATAAAAGGTAAACATTAGCATCTAGAGCAGTAATGAAATCAGTTAAGTAATCAAATCAGTTAACTTTTTTCTATATTGGAACTACATGATTAGTTGAACATAAGGCCTCCCAAACGATATAGGGGACAATACAACTCTTGCAGCAAACATAAAAGGTAAACATTAGCATCTAGAGCAGTAATGAAATCAGTTAAGTAATCAAATCAGTTAACTTTTTTCTATATTGGAACTACATGATTAGTTGAACATAAGGCCTCCCAAACGATATAGGGGACAATACAACTCTTGCAGCAAACATAAAAGGTAAACATTAGCATCTAGAGCAGTAGTTCGTCAATTCTAGATGAAATACATCAACACAAAAGGAAGTGAAAAGCAATCCACTATAACACAGCACCATTACAAATAACAGACAAAACAACATCCACATAAAGCACCTTCTTGGTCAAAGAACCTTCTAAAGGGAATCAGAAAGTGGTATGTCGTGACCCCTTGTGAAATTACTTGACAAATCGTCAACCGTGTGAAGTTACTTGACAAATGAACAACGTTCATTCATCTATTTCATCCTACCCACCTCGGTAATTGCAGTGCAGGTTATTTAATGAAACGAACTATGAATTCAGTAACTCAGACATAACTAAAAACTGCACAAATTCAAATTGATTACATTAAAAGGAAATTCTATCATTTCCAAATTCCACCTACTAGAAGATACAAAATGAGATCATCTGTAAATTGGAAATTAACCACTCTCATTAATCATTTCGAGTCACGGGTACTCGTCCTGGCGAATCAACACAAGTTGCAAACAATCTACTTTGCAGCCGGGTTATAGGTTTTAAACCTCACTGCTGCGGGAAGCTTAATCGTACATGTTTCTACCAACACTTGAATCATGATTCATTATAAAGCAACCATAACCTAGAATTACACTAGACAAAGAAAACAAGGAAAAAAAATCATCACCATCAATTCATTTTCAGTTCTTACTTCTAGATGTTGAGCAGCCTCTGAAGTCAACCCAACTGTGGCAGCTGCTAATGCTAGATTTAAAATGATCTAAACATGATCTAAACAAGATCAAAAACACTAATCTAGCTTAAAATCCGAAAATGCCACAAAAATTTCTTATTTGGGATTTAGGCATACCTCTTCTGGTGGGCAGCGGAAACAGCTCGTCCACGGTCGCCGGAATCCGCCAATGGCCGGTCGGAGTGGGTGGAGAACCTGCAAACGTGAGAAGAACGGCAAGAGGAGCATGAACTCCTCCCTGTCTCTCCCTCTCTGTTTTGGTCGGCCACACCCACACACACATACGAACCCTCCCAAAAAAAACCAAGGGTGGCTCCACAAATGGAGCAAAATGAGATAGGGTGGTGATATTGGTTTTAACCGATATTTAATTTGAGAGGGTATTTGTCCAATAGGTTAACTAAATATTATAAGATAGAGAGAGTTTAAATGTCTGAGTTAATAAAATAAGTGTTCATCTCATAATGGATCGATATTTAACATACATGCATGTATTAATTCATATTAATACAGTCGTTCATAAAATGCTTTAATTAATTACTGAGTGAATTATATGATTATGGAAGTTCACATAAAAATATTCCAACAATCTCCCACTTGGATGACATAATCATAGAACGAACATTCACTCATCACAACATAAGCATCAACTAAGGCTTTGTTCATTTCATCGATTCGAGTTTTCAGTTTTAGGTTTCTACAGTAAAAAGTTCTCAGAAAATGTCACATCTAACTTTTTCTGCTACAGTGAAAAGCTCTCAGAAAATGTCACATCTCAGCTCGAATTGAAAACTCGAATCTATGAAGTGAACGAGGCCTAAGAATCTCACATAATAAACACGAGCCCAAAACAATCATGCATAATAATGTATCGATGGGATACAATCATTATACATAATCAGGCGCTAGAGATTCATTAAAGTATGACGACAACTTCAATATATGGATAAAAAACAATGATAGAGACTAACGACCATATGTCTCTTTTCAACTTGTCACTTTGCCAACTAAAAAAGTGTGTCAACACAACATCACACATAAAGTGATAGATCAATGAATACGCATGTATTATTTGAGGCATAAGCAATCCTTATCAATAACAACATGTCACACACAAATGGCAGTAAACTCCCACTAACTCATTACAACTACAGGCTCCTTACGGTCCGGAGTGGGATGCGTGTTCTTAAAACACCTAATAGGTAAGCCTTTAGTAGAATTGCCAACATGTTGTTTATAGGCGTGTTTTCAATAACAATGAGACTTTTTACAATTTCTCTTTATAAAAATAGAACACACCATTATCATGCTTGAGCGGACAATGCTCATGGTATTCTAAGATAAATATATTATTATGAAACTTTCACAACACAGTTTCATCCAGTCCGAAAATGGAGTGAACTACTCCTAATGCTGAAACAAGGTTCCACAATTACATCACACAAATAACCTCACGATACGTCACATACTCCGCATCACAGTCAAGGACGCTACGAGTGTCTATTTGACACTTTTTAACAAAGTAGCTCCTTTTATCATTTGATCATAAGGGACAACTTTATCTGATCTCTCTTACTTCACCATAAGGACATTACACCTTTGAGAGTTTGTCACTTTAACAAACAATGCTTACTAGGAGAACAAGAATGCATACTGAACCTGTTCGAAATAAGAACAATATAGGTTCTCTGAGACGACCACAAAATGCACTTATCCTTGTCACAGAGAATCTACATGCCTAGAACATAAGAGGCTTCTTTAAGCTTCTCAAACCAAAGTGACCAGGCTACATGTTATTCGTCTTAACCAGTAGGTCAGAATCATTAGGTGCGAGCAAGTTGTCACCGACACAAAAACATGAACATGAAACTACTCCCACTGACCTTACACATATGCATTTATCAACAACGTTCTCCATAAAGCTAATTTTAGTGAAAGTCTCATCCTAAAATTGAGACGCTACTGGCTTGGTGTTATCCATACACTCTCTCTCATCATAGAGTTTCTCAACACATTAGTGGAGCTAGGAAACACATCCACTCTCAAGGCTATGTCAATTCTAACACCATGAATTCATAAGGAGAGATCCACACCATTAATGATAACTTGTCCCATTTAGCGTCAAAATAGCGGAGATACAAGGATTGCTCAAGGCTAAAGAAAACAACAAGGGCAACCAACAATAAACATGTAAAACAAGATCATGCAATTTGCCCTTCACTTAGCCTTCCCAATGATCTAAGCCAATATGATCATTGTGTGTTAGAGTCCGTTGAGCAAGAATAGAACTCTTTCGCAGGTAAGGACAATTCATCAAACATCACAACCAAATGCATCAA
Organism: Morus notabilis; assembly: GCF_000414095.1. NCBI lineage: Eukaryota > Viridiplantae > Streptophyta > Magnoliopsida > Rosales > Moraceae > Morus > Morus notabilis. The sequence continues at coordinate 27,664 of NW_010359398.1, read as the reverse complement.
TCCATTACCGATAGGGTAGTAAAGATTATACGGTTCATGACATCTAACAAACTTCCTTCACCAGTCTAAGCATCCTACCAAACAATTAATTATCGATAGGATAATTTAATTGCCTGTATGGATCCTAACAATATGGTAAATACATACCTTTATCCTTAACACTCTGATATATTATTTGACTATAATATGAGTTTAGTGATTGTGCAAGTCCACTTATAATCATTCACAATATTCTCCCACTTGGACTGCATAATCAATACCGACAATACTCATATAATACAAAATGTCAAATAATAATATGTAACCAAAATACATGATAAAGACAACAAGCTTAAGCTCCAACAAGACTCAAGCGTCCTACCAAACAATAACATTATCGATAGGATAATTTCATTACCCGTATGGACTTTCGGAACATAATCAACAAATTAAGTTTATCCATATAACAATTTATTATTTGATAATAGTATGTGAGTTAGTAATTATGCTAATCCACAAAAAAATATTTTTAATTTTCTCCCACTTGGATAGTATAATCAAAAAACATGATACACACATAAAATAAGATATCAAATAATAATGAGACATCAAAAATAAATAAATTATGGATAAACTTATAGCTTAAGCTTTATAATAGCACATGAGCTTCTAATTAAAAATTTTCATTCTCACTCTAACACAAAAGAGACCATGTATGCCTATACAAATAATTAGGCATTAAAACATTAAACACAGAATGGGCATTTCAAAAATTTAAACAAACATTTATATTATATGTCTAAATTTTATTTACCAAAATATCAAATTAAGTGGGAGAACAAATAAATATGACCATATAATATAGAGTAACAAACATGCCCTGAAATTTTAGGTCTCAAAATAGTGAGAATTAAAACTACCCTGAAATTTTAGATCTCAAAGGGAAGAAAATTGAGATGGATGTGTTTGGGAAAAGGGAGAGATGATGGAAAAATTGGTTGGAGAAACCTCTCTGCTTTTCTTTTACTTTTAATAATATCATTCTCAATTTGACTCTATAGAGCTGTAATGGTTTAGTGTCTCTCATGTTTTTGTAGGTAGGGCTTCCATACCTTCTTATTATTGGCTTAATTGGTCTTTCAATTGTACATTCTAAATTCACACCACCACGGGTATTTATGGTTTAAAAAGAAACCAAAGGTCCCTATTTTCTTTTCTTTCCTTTCTCCCTTTTTCTTGTTTTCATTACTAAGTTTTAGGAAAGGGCATATTTTTCTTTCACAATAGTTATGCATTTTAATTGCTAAAAAACGTAGTTATAAAATTTCCTTTTTTGAAAGCTACATCATTATAGTGTGATAGATTGATGTCTGCATTTGTTTTTACTGCAAAAAAACTCTAAAACGAACCAAGTCTACAAATTTAAGCTCCTCCATAAAGCTGCTACTTTGTAATTGTCTCACAGGTACACAAAGTTGGGTGCATCAGTTTCTCATAGGCCTGCTGCAGGCATGGCAGTGCTGTTGCAAGTTTTATGCAGAATGGCAGTGCTTTCTTTAAGTATTACCTGACAAGTCAATTCAAAATCTTTATTCTGATCTATCATAAATTCTCTTTAATTTCTGTCTTTTGTTACCTAGAATGTACTTTTCATTTTTTCTCGTGAGATTTATAATTCTTAGTTGTCATTGTGGTAAAAAAAATGCAGATGTTGCTACACGAACCATATCTTCAAATAATTATCTGAGGACTAATTTTCTTGGTAGGAAGAGTCTTGAGCCATCTCGAAAGAGAAGGGGCTTTTCTTTTTTCCTTTTAACATAACTTCTCAATATACGTGAAATTGTACACGTTTATACATGGCTTGATTATTTAAAATGTCTTTAATTAATCTTGTTGTGAATTGGTTCTTTCTTTGGGTTTTGGTTTTTCGTTGTTGTTCTGCAATGGCGAGTTGGCCTTCTAAAGCCGTGGTGATGTCAAAGAACTCCGGTTGCAAAATGGCATGAGAGAGAATTAACACGGTAAGATTTCATTTGATTCGTGACAAACTACTCATAAGCTCGTTAATTAAATTTTCCATGGTCTTTTTGACCGATTTGCTGATTTTTTGACATAGGGTTCTTCATTATTCTCTGCGGAATACTCTTGTTTTCCAAAAAAAGAAAAGTGTTAGCCGAACCCAAGGCGGCAACAAAAGGGTCGCCGTCTCTTTTTATTTGGAAAATGAAGCTGCTGACACCGATTTTGTTAGTAGGTATCGTGGTTTTGTTTCTTTTCTAGATTTAGGGTTCGTTTGGTATGAGAGTTCAAACCAGAGTGATTATAGTTTTGATTTAGAAACCAGAACTATGATTCATGATTTTAGATTCAAATCATGATTATGAAACTAGAACCAGAATCAGGGATTGAACCACCCAAAATCAAGGGGAGTGATTTTAGAATCATGGGTGATTCATAGTTTAAAACATCACATCAGGGTTTAAACTTTGAATTAGAACCATCCTAACCAAACACTGATTCTAAGTGAGTCAAATCAGAATCACTTTTTAATTTTTGTAAACAAACACTAATTCTGAACTAGAATTATAGTTCCAGGTCTAGAACCTTTATTCCAAACAATTGTAGTATAAATGTTCAAAAAAATCAGAATTTATGTAAAAAAGAGAATTAGATTAGACAATTTAAGCATTTTGTATTTTGTAATTATTTTTTGAGGAGAATCAACTGAGTTGAAGCGCGTAAAGTGAAACCCAATTGCATAAAGGTTCTTCATCATTTTATTTTTTTTCTTGTATCGCTTTTTTTTTTTTTGGCTTAAAATCCTTTTTTTTTATAATTCTTTTGGCTTACGTATATATCTTCTTCTTTCTTTCTTTTAATAGATCACACTAATATTTTAGTTTAATTCGATATGAACTTCTGTCTAAGATATATGAACTTCTGTTTGTGGGTCTTTAGATAAATAATGGGTATTTTAACAAGCCATTTATTGTTCTTTTTTTTGTTGACCTGTATTTTTCTTCAACGTTAAGGGTGTTCATAAAAGTATATGGATGAGAAAAGGCAAGAACGGTATTTGCGTTAAGGCCTGGACAATGCTTGCGTTGCAAACTTAATCTACTTTTTGTTTTTGGGAGTTTCTTTCATGACCTCCCATTTTCCTTTTTCTAGGAAAAGCAATTGTTCGAAGAAGAGCATTGACTGATGTCAACAATGTTCAAAGTAATGTGGAGGAATTTACCACGTACTAGCTTAAAACCATTGTAAGCATCACTCTTTTTTCACTCTCCGATAAATACAGATGCATATGCATTTAGTAGTGTACAATATAGGTGTGACATGCTATGTGTTCATATTTATTATTTAAAATTATGAAATTTTACAGACACGATTCTTACATTTTTCTAGGCATGCATGTAAAAAATGGCGTCAAAAATAACAAAAAAAAAACAAGTAAAATGCTGTCAAAAAACCCCTGACCCGCGTAGTAGGGCGTCCATGGGCCGGGATGGGTCAAAAATTTACACTGTTATTTATATTTTGTATTCTAAAATTATTATACAATTTTTAGGAATTAATGCAACAAGCGGCACTATTTTTTTATCAATATTCTATTTTTTTATGATTTTCTATATTTTTCATATTTTAAAAATAAAAAAAATAAAAACAACGTCACAAAATTATGAAATTTTACAGACACGATCCTTACATTTTTCTGGGCATGCCTACAAAAAATGGCGTCAAAAAATGACAAAAAAAGTAAAATACTGTCAAAAAGCCCCCGACCCACGTAGTGGGGCGTCCAGGAGCCGGGATGGGTATAACATTTACATTTTTATTTATGTTTTACATTTTAAAATTAATATACGAGTTTTAGAAAAAAAAAATGCAACAAGCGGTACCATTTTTTGATCAATATTCTATTTTTTATGATTTTCTTTATTTTTCGTCTTTCAAAAATAAAATAAAATAAAAGTGACGTCACAAAATTATAAAATTTTGTATACACGATCCTTACATTTTTCTGGGCTTGCCTGCAAAAAATGGGGTCACAAAATGACAACAAAAGTAAAACGCCGTCAAAAAGCCCCCATCCTGTGTAGTGGGCGTCTAGGAGCCGAGATAGGTAAAAAATTTATATTTTTATTTATATTTTACATTCCAAAATTAATAGACGATTTTTAGGAATGAATGCAACAAGCGATACCATTTTTTTTTATCAATATTCTATTTTTTATGATTTTCTTTATTTTTTGTCTTCAAAAAATAAAATAAAATAAAAACGACGGCACAAAAAATGGCATCAAAAAATGACAAAAAAGTAAAACGATTTCAAAAGGTCCCCGGCCCACGTAGTGGGGCACTCAGTGGCCGGGATGGGTAAAAAATTTGCATTTTTATTTATATTTGACATTCTAAAATTAATATATGTTTTTTAAGAATTGATGCAATAAGCGGCACCATTTTTTGATCAATACTCTTTTTTTATGATTTTCTTTATTTTTCAATTTGAAAAATAAAATAAAATAAAAATGACGTCACAAAATTATAAAATTTTGCAAACACGAACCTCACATTTTTTTTGGGTACGCCTCCAAAAAATAAAAAACATTGTCAAAAAGCCCCTGGCCCGCATAGTGGTGCGCCTAGGGGCCGGGATGAGTCAAAAATTTACATTTTTATTTATGTTTTACCTTCTAAAATTAATAAACTATTTTTAAGAATTAATGCAAAAATGGACACCATTTTTTTTATCAATATTCTATTTTTTTATCATTTTCTATATTTTTCATCTTTAAAAAATAAAATAAAATAAAAACGACGTAACAAAATTATGAAATTTTACAAACACGATCCTTACATTTTTCTGGGCATGCCTGTAAAAAAAAGGCCTCAATAATGAAAAAAAAATGTTGTATAAAAGCCCACGGCCAGCATAGTGGGCCGACCAGGGGCCGGGATGGGTTAAAAATTTACATTTTTATTTATATTTTGCATTCTAAAATTAATATACGACTTTTAGGAATTAATGCAACAAGCAACACCATTTTTTGATGAATATTCTATTTCTTATGAATTTTTTTTTTCGTCTTTAGAAAATAAAATAAAATAAAAACGATGACAAAAAGTTATGAAATTTTACAGACACGATCATTACATTTTTCTGGACATGCCAGCAAAAAAGACCTTAATAATGAAAAAAAAGGAAAACGATGTATAAAAGCCCCCGCCTCGCGTAGTGGGGCGACCAGGGGCCGGGATTGGTCAAAAATTTATATTTTTATTTATATTTTGTATTCTAAAATTAATACACAATTTTTAGGAATTAATGCACCAAACGACACCATTATTTGATGAATACTCTATTTTTTATGATTTTCTTTATTTTTCGTCTTTCAAAAATAAAATAAAATAAAAACGACGTCAAAATATTATGAAATTTCGTAGACATGAACCTTACATTTTTCTGGGTACGCCTCCAAAAAATAGCCTCAAAAAATGACAAAAAATCTAAAACGTTGTCAAAAAGCCCCTGGCCCGCATAATAGTGCGCCCAGGGACCGGGATGGGTAAAAAATTTACATTTTTATTTATGTTTTACATTCTAAAATTAATATACCATTTTTACGAATTAATGCAACAAGCGACACCATTTTCTTTATCAATATTCAATTTTTTTTATGATTTTCTTTATTTTTCGTCTTTAAAAAATAAAATAAAATAAAAATGACGTCACAAAATTATGAAATTTTACAGACACGATCCTTACATTTTTCTAGGCATGCTTGCAAAAAAAGGCCTCAATAATGAAAAAAATGCTGTATAAAAGCCTATGGCCCACGTAGTGGGTTGACTAGGGGCCGGGATGGGTTAAAAATTTACATTTTTATTTATATTTTGCATTCTAAAATTAATATACGACTTTTAGGAATTAATGCACCAAGCGACACCATTTTTTTTAATGTTCTATTTTTTATGAATTTCTTTTTTTCGTCTATGGAAAATAAAATAAAATAAAAATGACGTTAAAAAATTATGAAATTTTGGAGACACGATCCTTACATTTTTCTAGACATGCCAGCAAAAAATGGCCTCAATAATGAAAAAAACAAAAAAATGATGTATAAAAGCCCCCGGCCCACGTAGTGGGGCGTCCAGCGGTCAGGATGGGTCAACAATTTACATTTTTATTTATGTTTTACATTCTAAAATTAATATACGATTTTTAAGAATTAATGCAACAAGCGGTACCATTTTTTGATGAATGTTCTATTTTTTATGATTTTCTTTATTTTTCGTCTTTCAAAAATTAAATAAAATAAAAAAGTTGTAAAAAAATTATGAAATTTTGTAGACACGATGCTTACATTTTTTTGGGCATGCCTGTAAAAATGGCCTCAAAAAATGACGAAAAAAGTAAAAAACTATCAAAAAGCTCCCGGTCCGCGTAGTGGGGCGCTCAGGGGCCGAGATATGTCAAAAATTTACATTTTTATTTATGTTTTGCATTTTAAAATTAGTATACAATTTTAAGGAATTAATGCAATAAGCGGCACAATTTTTTGATGAATTTTCTATTTTTTATGATTTTCTTTATTTTACGTGTTTGAAAAATAAAATAAAATAAAATAAAAATGACGTCAAAAAATTATAAAATTTTACAGACAAGATCCTTGGGCATGCCTGCAAAAAATGGCCTAAAAAATTACAAAAAAAGGAAAACACTATATAAAAGTCCACGGCTCGCATAGTGGGCCGACCACAGGCCGGGATGGGTTAAAAATTTACATTTTTGTTTATATTTTGCAGTCTAAAATTAAGATACGACTTTTAGAAATTAATGCAACAAGCAACACTATTTTTTTATGAATATTCTATTTCTTATGAATTTCTTATTTTTCTCTTTAGAAAATAAAATAAAATAAAAACAATGACAAAAAGTTATGAAATTTTACAGACACGTTCCGTACATTTTTCTGGGCATGCCAGCAAAAAAAGGCCTTAATAATGAAAAAAAAGGAAAATGATGTATAAAAGCCCCCGGCCCGCGTAGTGTGGCGACCAGGGGCCGGGATGGGTGAAAAATTTATATTTTTATTTATATTTTGCATTCTAAAATTAATAAACGATTTTTAAGAATTAATGCAGCAAACGGCACCATTATTTGATGAATACTCTATTTTTTTTATGATTTTCTTTAGTTTTCGTCTTTCGAAAATAAAATAAAATAAAATGACGTCAAAAAATTATGAAATTTTGCAGATACGATCCTTAAATTTTTCTTGGTAATGCCTTCAAAAAAAGGCCTCACAAATGAAAAAAAAAAGAAAAACGTTGTACAAAAGCCCCCGACCGACGTAGTGGGGCACCCAGCGGCCGGGATGGGTAAAAAATTTATATTTTTATTTATGTTTTGCATTCTAAAATTAATATGCAATTTTTAGGAATTAACGGAACAAGCGGTACCATTTTTTATGAATATTATATTTTTTATGATTTTCTTTATTTTTCGTCTTTCAAAAATAAAATAAAATAAAAATGACATAAAAAAATTATGAAATTTTGTAGACATGATGCTTACATTTTTCTGGGCATGCCTGTAAAAATTGGCCTAAAAAATGACAAAAAAATAAAACACTGTCAAAAAGCCCCCGGCCCGCGTAGTGGGGCACTCAGGGGCTGAGATGTGTCAAAAATTTACATTTTTATTGATGTTTTGCATTCTAAAATTACTATACGATTTTAAGGAATTAATGCAATAAGCGGCACAATTTTTTGATGAATTTTCTATTTTTTATGATTTTCTTTATTTTACGTGTTTGAAAAATAAAATAAAATAAAAATGACGTTAAAAAATTATTAAATTTTATAGACAAGATCCTTGGGCATGCCTGCAAAAAATGGCCTCAAAAATGAGAAAAAAAAGAAAACGTTGTATAAAAGTCCACGGCCCGCATAGTGGGCCGACCACAGGCCAGGATGGGTTAAAAATTTACATTTTTATTTATATTTTGCATTCTAAAATTAATATACGACTTTTAGGAATTAATGCAACAAGCAACACCATTTTTTTATGAATATTCTATTTCTTATGAATTTCTTTTTTTCGTCTTTGGAAAATAAAATAAAATAAAAATGACGACAAAAAGTTATGAAATTTTACAGACACGATCCCTACATTTTTCTGGGCATGCCAGCAAAGAAAGGCCTTAATAATGAAAAAAAAGGAAAACGATGTATAAAAGCCCCGGCTCGCGTAGTGGGGCGACCAGGGGCCGGGATAGGTCAAAATTTTATATTTTTATTTATATTTTGTATTCTAAAATTAATACACGATTTTTAGGAATTAATGTAGCAAACGGCATCATTATTTGATGAATACTCTATTTTTTATGATGTTCTATATTTTTCGTCTTTCAAAAATAAAATAAAATAAAAACAACGTCAAAAAATTATGAAATTTCGCAGATACGAACCTTATATTTTTTTTTGGGTATGCCTCCAAAAAATAGCCTCAAAAAATGACAAAATCTAAAACGTTGTCAAAAAGCCCCTGGCCCGCATAGTGGTGCGCTCAGGGGCCGAGATGGGTCAAAAATTTACATTTTTATTTATGTTTTACATTCTAAAATTAATATACTATTTTTATGAATTAATGCAACAAGCGACACCATTTTCTTTGTCAATATTCAATTTGTTATGATTTTCTTTATTTTTCGTCTTTAAAAAATAAAATAAAATAAAAACGACGTCACAAAATTATGAAATTTTGCAGACATGATCCTTATATTTTTCTAGGCATGCTTGCAAAAAAGGCCTAAATTATGAAAAAAAATGCTGTATAAAAGCCTATGGCCCGCGTAGTGGGCTAACCAGGGGCCGGGATGGGTTAAAAATTTACATTTTTATTTATATTTTGCATTCTAAAATTAATAGACTTTTAGGAATTAATGCACTAAGCGACACCATTTTTTTTAATGTTCTATTTTTTATGAATTTCTTTTTTTCGTCTATGGAAAATAAAATAAAATAAAAATGACGTCAAAAAATTATGAAATTTTGGAGACACGATCCCTACATTTTTCTAGACATGCTTGCAAAAAATGGCCTCAATAATGAAAAAAATGAAAAATGATGTATAAAAGCCCCCGGCCCACGTAGTGGGGCGACCAGGGGCCGGGATAGTTCAAAAATTTACATTTTTATTTATATTTTGCATTCTAAAATTAATACACGATTTTTAGGAATTAATGCAATAAGCGGCACCATTATTTGATGAATACTCTAGTTTTTATGATATTCTTTATTTTTCATCTTTCAAAAATAAAATAAAATAAAAATGACGTCAAAAAATTATGAAATTTTGCAGACACGATTCTTAAATTTTTCTCGGTATGCCTTCAAAAAAAGGCCTCACAAATGAAAAAAAGAAAAACGTCGTAGAAAAGCCCCCGACCCACGTAGTGGGGCGCCCAGCGGCCGGGATGGGTCAAAAATTTATATTTTTATTTACGTTTTGTATTCTAAAATTAATACATGATTTTTAGGAATTAATGCAACAAGCGGTACCATTTTTTTTCTTATGAATGTTCTATTTTTTTATGATTTTCTTTATTTTTCGTGTTTCAAAAATAAAATAAAATAAAAATGACGTCAAAAAATTATAAAATTTTGTAGACACAATGTTTATATTTTTCTGGTTATGCACGTAAAAAAAGGCCTAAAAAAATGACGAAAAAAGGAAAACGCTGTCAAAAAGCCTCCGGCCGAAAATTATGAAATGATGTCAGAAAATTATGAAATTTTGCAGATAAGGTCCTTACATTTTTCTAGGCATGCCTGCAAAAAATGGCCTCAGAAAAGAAAAAAAGAAGAAAAACGTTGTGTAAAAGCCCCCGGCCCACGTACTGGGGTGCGCAGGGGCCGAGATGGGGCAAAAATTAACATTTTAATTTATGTTTTCATTCTAAAAGTAATACACGATTTTTAAGAATTAATGCAACAAGCGATACCATTTTTTGATGAATGTTCTATTTTTATGATTTTCTCTATTTTTCATCTTTGAAAAATAAAATAAAATAAAAATGGCGTCAAAAAATTCTGAAATTTTACAAACACGATCCTTACATTTTTCTGGGCATGGCTACAAAAAAAACATCAAAAATGAAAAAAAAAACGCTGTGTAAAAGCCCCCGACCCCAAATATTAATACTCCTCCAGCGGTAGCACAACGGTGGCAGAAGGGAAGAGGGAAAGGGAGGTCTAGGGTGGGTGACGAGAAGATGGTGGGTTGGCCGCCGCGGAGATGGCTGATCGCCGGGAGGTATGGTCTAATTGGGAGATTGGTGGCGGGGGATGGTCAGATTTGGCGATGAGCAAAGTTTTTTTTGTTCTTGTTTTTTGTTTTTGTTTTTTTATTATTTCCTTTTGAAATGTTAAGGTTCTTTTTTATTATTTATTTTTATAATTTTTAATGTATTAATGATTTAATATTTCAATCCTAGTGCCATGTCGGTGAATTTGTCAAAATTTATTAAAATTATTGACGGAATTGCATGAGAAGGACATTTTGAATCATTTTTTATATATTAAAAGGTGCAAAGATCGGTTTTAAAAAATAAGGATAATTTAAAATAGAGTAATTTGTACTAATAGTCCTCAAACTTTTAAAAAGGTGACAGTTTGGTTCTTCAACTTTTTTTTGACGAAATGAACCCTAAACTAATTAAAATTGTGCAATGTAGTCTTTTTCGTCAAATAACGTTCAAAATATAACGGCATAGTACACGTGAGATATCACGTGGCCCATGTTTCTAGGGTATATGTGTAAAATCACATGTTGGGAAATTTGCGGCTGATTTTATCGTGTGTGATTTAAGGTTTGTGAAATTTGATCTTTGATTTGGGGTTGATTTTAATTCGATCATACAAATCCAAGATTGATTTTTCAAGAATGCCATAACAAAACAATTGAATAAGTTTTCCAGGAAGATTTTGATAAGCAATTGAAAACATAAAAACATCACAATCCTCATAACGATGATGTTGTTAATTTTTGGTTAGAAACGTTGCAAGACATTGTAGAGAAACTGAACAAAAAGAGGAAAAAACTATGACGTCGTTCTGAGAGGCGGAGATGCGATGGTCGGAGAGGTTGAGAGATCTGGAGGAGGAGAGCATGAGAGGGTGGTCATGGCTCTCATCGGTGTCGGCATCGGCGTCGTTGTCGTCGGCAGTAGAGAGGTTGATCCAAGAGCAGCGCTCAAGAAACGCGAAGAACGCTGACGCCAACGTAGGTGGCCAACTAGTTCATCATTTTGTTGATCTTTTCACTTGTGCTCGTGCCTTAATTCTCTATGGAAGAGAAAGGGAGAGAGAGGGAGGCAGCTCAGAAGAAAGAAGTAGAGGGTCAGCCAAAACATAAAGGTATTTTCATCTTTCCAACTAAAACATGGGCCATGTGATATCTTACGTACATTGTGCTGTTATATTTTGGATGACATTTGACGTAAATGACTATATTGTACCTTTTTAAATACCTTGGGGTTCGTTTCTTCAAAAAAATATATAAGGACTAAACTGTCATCTTTTAAAATGTTTAGAGACTATTCGTGTAAATTACCCTTTTTAAAGGTATATACTTAAGGGAATTTATGAAAATAACCCTATATAAAGGGTATGGATGGAGACTTTTGTCGCATTTCATCCTTCAGATTAGAGATGTCAAATGGGCCGGGCCGTCCATGGACGGCCCGGCCCAGTCCGTAAGAGTGCCGGGTTCAGCACGGCCCGGTCTGCTACTATTACGGGCCGTGCCGACCCGGCACGTGTAGGGCTAGGGCTGGGCCTCGGCTTCTCAGCCCGCAGCCTAAGCCTGGCCCTAGCCCGTGAAGGCCCGCAGCCCGGCCCAAGCCCAGTTCAGCCCAAGTCCGGATTTGGCCCTAGTTCAGCCCGGCCCAGGCCCGCAAAAACGGCCCGCAAAATGGCCCGTTCTAAATGCTACCATTGGGCCTTCACAGGCCCAACGGTCGACCTGTGACATGCCTCCTGTTTGGCCCTTCACAGGTCTCCCGTTTAGCCCGTGACGGGCCTGCCCGTTGGGCCCGCGAAGGGCCCAACGTTAAGAATCTGAAAATGCTCAAAAAATCCCCTATAAATACCCCTTAATTCCACCCTAAATCCTACACAACAATTCACTCTCAACTTTTGATCTCACTCTCATTCTATCTCTCATCTTATCTCTTTGATTTTGATTCTAAGCTTTTTTCTCACGATCACTCATTTTCTTGCTCTTTCATTTACAAAGTTCACGTTCAATCAATTTTTAGAAAATGGCCGCATCAAACTTCCCTGATTTCACTGCTCTTCCTGAGCTTAGTGATTAGGTATTTTTTGAGGATGAAATGATGCCTCCCAACCCTACCCCCACTGAACCAGAAAATGCTCGGGTAGATAATGCTTCAGTGCACAATGAGGAAGCTGGAGAATGCAGCAGGGAAAAATGACTACGAACTTCTTTGGCATGATAGCATTTCACCGAGGAGCCCCGACCAAATCTCAAAACAGGTGAAATGAAAATTCGTACGGTATGTAAATATTGGAAAAAACATTTTTTAATAAAAAAGGGTGGGAGTACTAGTCATCTAGATAGACATTGGAAAGTATGTCTACCATTGCACCAAGGTGGGAGTGTGGACTCCCACTAACAAACACTATCACTCACATCACAGGGTTACAAAATTTTACATACGATGCACAACGTGCTCGTGAGGCACTAGCTAAATTTCTAGCTAGTGCCGAATTGTCTCTTTCTTTTGCAGATGATGCGTCATTCGAAGAGTTCATCCAGATAGCCTTCTGCCCACAATTTAAACGGCTAAGTAGAAACACAACTCGTTCTGATTGCATGAAAGTGTTTTATGCAATAAGACAATCTCTTGTTGATAATTTTAGGACTTTTAATGCTACTGTCTCTTCCACTTCTGATCTATGGGAGGGCTGCAATAAAACTGAATATTTATGTGTCACAACGCATTATGTTGATGACGAATGGGTTTTACAAAAAAGAATAATTAATTTTCATTTATGCTAATATCCTCATAACGCATCATCTATTTTTAGTACAATAATGGAAATTTTTGGGTTTTATGGGATAGAAGATAAAGTTTTAACTATTACTTTTGATAATGCGTCATCTAACACGGCTGCAATTAACATATTTAAACGTAGTTTGAAACCAACGTTTGGGGGGGAAATTTTTCATCAACGGTGTGCATGCCACATAATTAATTTAGTAGTTCAAGCAGAAATTGAACATATTTCATCTAATCTAACAAATATTAGAGAATCATTATCATTCATATCTAGTTCTGGAGCTCGGCTTCAAGAATTCAAACAATATTTCAGGAACAGTCAGCTGCGTCCAAGAAAGTTTCCAACTGACGTGAGACATAGGTGGAATTCTACCTATTTAATGTTGAAGGCAGCCCTCCCCTATTCGCAGCTTATCACGACGTACGTAAACAGTAAGAACGATCAACTTTTAATTTTCGATACTGATTGATAGATTGGTGAGTATTTTTTTAAATTTCTAGAAGTTTTTTACAATGCCACTGAATCACTTTATGGAGTTTATTATCCTACTGCACATAGCTTTACATTAACTATTTAATATTTCAGAAACATTTTCTTATTGTAGGGATACAGAACTTTTTGGAGACATAGTTAAGTTAATGAAAAATAAATTTAAAAGTTATTGGTCAGGTTGTCCTATGTTATATGTATTGACAACCATTTTAGATCCTAGGTGCGGAGTAGATAGGACTGACTCATTGATGATTGCTACCGCAGAAAATTTAGGAATAGATATGCAAGTAACTATTACTGACGCTAAGAGAGTGTTAGAAAAGGTTTTTAGTTTGTATGAAGCAAAATACAACACAGGTCAAAAAGAACAGGGAACTTCGACGTTAACTAGCAGTTCGGGGCCTAAAGGATCGTTTTGGAGTTTCTTGAAGAAGAAAGAGAAAACGAGAGGATCGTCATCAACACAAGCGTCTACCGAACTAGTAAAATATTTTGAAGCAAATCTTGTAATCGATGATGACAAACTAGACATTTTACAGTGGTGGATGAGCAAGACCGATCGTTTTCCAACACTGTCCGTAATAACTCGTGACATTCTGACAACTCCAGTGTCAATGGTAGCATCGGAGCAAGCATTTAGCGCAAACAACCGAATTCTTGACGAGAAGAGAAGCATAATGCATCCAGATATCTTGGAGGGGCTAATGTGCGTTAAAGACTGAGAAGATGCCAGAAGACGAAAACAACAATATATAGATGATTCAATGCAAGAATATTTTTCTAACTTAGAAATAGCAGAATCTTCTTGAAGCACTTAGGTTTGTTATTTACTATTCCTAGCTACTGCACTCTTTTTTCCTTCGCTAAGGTTTTGTCCCGATCTCTCCACGGGTTTTACTTGGCAAGGTTTTTAACGAGATAGTCATTTATATGTACTTATTCCTATTATGTTAATTTAATAAAATCACATCTTTTGGGTCATATGATATACATATATATATTTAATTAAATTTTAAAAAAATTCACTTTGTTGGGCCGGCCCGTGAAGGGCCTTGACCCAGGTCTGGCCTTAACCCTTATGGACTAGGGCCGCGGGCCTGAGTTTTTCTCCTCAGGCTCGGCCCAGGCTCGTCACGGGCCTAGTGTTGGACGTGCCGTGCCGGCCCGGCACGTTTGACACCACTACTTCAGATTGTATTCTTTTTTTTTTTTTTTCCTTTATTCCTCGTCAAACTCAAAGGAATTCGGTAACTTTATCATTGAACCTGCATATAAGTTCAAACTCCAAACCACCAATTTGAACTGCGAAGCAAACGGGGTTGAAGAAAAAAAAATTAACAGAATAATTTGCATGCATTTGAGTTAGAGGGGAAAAAAAACATTCAACGACATCAAAAACAACGTAGATATGTCGTTTAATGTATCATTTTTTGCTTTTCATTTCATTTTATTTTACTTTTGTTTTTTGTTTTCTGTTTATAAAGAAAAAGTGAAAAACGATTCATCATTTTGTCTACTTAAACAATAAACAACAGCAATTCCCACATGAAGATTATGATACAGTTACAGCTATACACGGAATCTTTCTTAAAACAGTTTGTTTTTTCTACAAGTTCCATGTGTTGGTTACTTTAATCTCTGAAGATCACTCATTCTCAAGGCTGGCTTTTCTTATTTTGTTTTTACTTATAATCTAATTATTAATATTTTTAATAAAAAACGTAATTTTTATGTAGGCGGTTACATTTTAAAAATGGTAGTTTAATTTTCTGTGTTCTATCTTTAAATCCATCTCTATGTATTATGTCTCAAAGCAGGCACGTGGTGGTTAATCTTTATCTTCCACGTTTGCCCTTTTTGTTTCTCACTTTTTACTCACGTGAATGCTTGGCATTGCTAGATGGCTCGGTTTATATAAGTTAAAGCTGTCTTTTAGTCGAGTTAAATTACTGGCAGCTATCAGTTGCCCAAGTACTTCAAGCACAACAACTTCTCGAGCTTCATCAGGCAGCTGAACACCTTTGTATGTTTCTTCCATCTTCTATCTTATATTTAGCCTCTCGAGGTCCTCGATTTTCTATTATTAGTGCTGGTCAGTGTTTGTTGGAGATAGAAATTCATACTGGAAATGAAACCCATTTCTAGGCATGAGAAGCAAGCATTGTTTGGTTGCTATTTGATTAGTGCCCTTTCCATCTCCCTTTTTTCCCTCATCATGTCATCTAGGGTGCTTAGTTTTCTTGAAAATATTATAATGAGGAAAGAGGCAGTAAAGCATTTCAAACGTCAGATAATTCAATTTTTGTTTTGCTTTGAATGAAAAATTCTGACAAATTTAATATTTATTGTCAAAGCTAAAGCGTTAGTTTCTTCATTGAGCAAAAATTACTGTTGTATTTTTCCCTATGAGTTCCTTTAATGTGTTTCTTATTTGCAGCTGGTGCCTTTTTTCTCATAATTTCGCGTTTAACTAAATTTCTTAATTTGGCTATCTGTCGTCTTTTGTTTTTATTTTTTCAAGAAAATATTGTTTTGGGCCTTATAGTTTTATGTGATTCTTGAATTTTATGATTCTTCAAGTTGCGTTCCTTTTTTCCCGGTTTTTAGTGTTGTATGACTATTCTTTTTTTTGTATATTAGATTTTTAGATGCTTCAATTCAGAGTTAGAACTGGTCTGCAATTGATTTTTAGGCACACTACTTGGTGCCATTGAGACGAATACTCATGTTTCCCTATGAGGTGCGCTGGTTTTGTTTGTGTTATTGTGTTTGATATGTGTAATTTGGCTGTACGTGCAATTTCTACCATGTATTTCGATGTGATTGAGGTGGTTTGAGAAGAAATGCAAGAAAACTGAGATGGATGTGTTTAGGAAAGAAGAGAGATGATGGGAAAATTGGTTGGAGAAACCTCTCTGCTTTGCTTTTACTTTTAATAAAATATAATTCTCAATTTGGCTCTACAGAGGTGTAATGGTTTAGTGCCTCTCTTGTTTTTGTAGCTGGGGCGTCCAAACCTTCTCATTATTTGCTTAATTGGTCTTTCAATTGTACATTCTAAATTCACGCCACCATGAGTATTTATGATTTAAAAAGAAACAAAAAGGTCCTCTTTTCTTTCTTTCCTTTCACCCTTTTTCTTGTTTTTATTACTAAGTTTTAGGAAAGGGCATATTTTTCTTTCAAAATAGTTATGCATTTTAATTGCTAAAAAACATATTTATAAAATTTCTTTTTCTGAAAGCTACATCATTTATCTATTGTGTGATAGATTGATGTCTGCATTTGTTTATTACTGCAAAAACTCTAAACCGAATTAAGTCTACAAATCTAAGCTTCTCTATAAAGCTGCTACTTTGTAATTGTCTCACTCACAGGTACACAAATTTTGGTGCATCAGTTTCTCATAGACCTGCTGAAGGCATGGCAGTGCTGTTGCAAGGTTTATGCAGAATGGCGGTGCTTTCTTTAACAATTACATGACAAGTCAATTCAAAATCTTTATTCTAATCTAATATAAATTCTTATTAACATCTGTCTTTTGTCACCTAGAATGTATTTTTCATTTTTTCTTGTGAGATTTATAATTCTTAGTTGCCATTGCCGTAAAAAAAATGCAGATGTTGCTACATGGAACCATATGTTCAATTAATTATCTGAAGACTAATTTTCTTGGTAGGAAGAGTCTTGAGCCATCTCGGAATAGCATGAGCTTTTCTTTTTTCCTTTAACAAAACTTCTCAATATACGTGAAATTATACACATTTGATTATTTAAAATGTCTTTAATTCATCTTGTTGGGAATTGGTTCTTTCTTTAGTCTTTTCTTTTTTATTCCCTTTTACTCACACCTGCGAAGCACTTGGGCTTCAACTAGTGATTTAAAAAAGTTCTCTAATCATGATAACCGACTATTACAGTTATTATCATATATGTTTGTTTCATTTAAAAAATCAATAACCGTGCTTAATATTTTTTTATGGATACACGTTAAATGGCCATTCTGAGTGTTAGATCAAGATAATCTTCGACCGTCTTGGTAATCTGACTATAAAGGTTTTACTAGTTTGTTTCTTAACGTGCTAATCCTGGTTTTATAATTATATTCGTTTATATATTTACAGTTAAAATTATTCTGCATGCTTTGGTGGCTTGTAGCCAAATAATATATGTTTGTTTGTTTGTTTATTAATTAACTTGAGTGGTTGTGCATGAGGTGTTCCTTTTTTTTTTTTTTTTTTCATTTTCAAATTTTTACATGTTATTTTTTGTCATTCTGATAAATTCCTCTGTTCCAAGAGTCAATCCTGTTTATGCAAATTCTAATTTTTATATTGGCGTTTAATTATTATTCAACTTTAGCTGTTCTTGCATGAGGTGTTTCTTTTCTAATTTTAACTTGTCTTTTTTTGTTGTCGTTCTGATAAATTCCTTTGTTCTAAGTTGTCAATTTAGAACCAAAGGGCTTTGGTGAGAGATAGAGGAGGTGGATCAGAGGGTGTTTGGAATCGGTGTCGTTTTTAGTTATGATAAATGGTAGGCTGAGGGGGAAATTCGGGGTTCGAGAGGGTTTAGACAGAGATCCATCTCCTTTCTTATTTACTTTGGTGGCGGATGCTCTTGGTAGAATGGTTGATAAAGCAGTAGGCCAAAGGGTATCCGGAGTTTAGTTGTTGGTAGAGAAGGAATTAATATATCCCACTTACAATTTGCTGGCGATACACTCTTCTTTCTAGATAAAGAGGAAGTTAATCTCTTCTTATTTTACTGAGTATTATGGATTTTTTTTTTGTTTTTTTGTTTGTTTGTTTGTTTGTTTGTACAATGTAGGCAAGAGTGTTATCTTGAGAATTAACTTAGAGGTGGAGGAAGTGGAGAGACTAGCTGGTTATGTTGGCTGCTCAGTGGGAGCTTGGCCCATTAAACATTTGGTCTTTGGTGTTTTTTCCTTTTTTGTTCCGCGATGGTGAGTCGGCCTTCTAAAGCCATGGTGACGTCAAAGAACTCCTGTTGCAGAATGGCGTGAGAGAGAAGTAACACAGTAAGATCATCTGACTCGCAATAAACTGCTTATTAGCTCGTTAATTAAATTTTCCATGGTCTTTTTGACCGATTTGATGATTTTTGACCTAGTGTTTTGCATTATTCTCTGCGAAATCCTCTTGTTTTAGTTTAATTCGATATTAACTTTTGTCAAAGGGAACTTATGTTTGTGGGTTTTTAAAGAAATAGTGGGTATTTTAAAGGCAGAAACTAATTTCATAATTGGAACTTTTGAGGAATTCTACATAAAGTTTTCAATTAGATATTCTATAGCTGTAGCCTTCAGATCCGTCCTTGCATTTTGTTTTTTAGGTTTACTGTACATATGGTTAGTGGACTTAAAGCTTTGTTAAAATTATATTTTTGTTAAATTTTGATCCCTCACTTTTTTAATTCCCATAGGTTTGTAGAAACTGTTCTTTTAACAAAGCCATTATTGTCCTTTGTTTTTTCTTGCCTGTATTTTCCTTGAACTTAAGGGTGTTAAAAAAAGTACAGAGATGAGCAAAGGCAAGAATGGTAGTTGTGGTAAGGCCTGGACAATGCTTGCGTCGCAAACTTCCTCTACTTTTGTGTGTGTGTGTTGTTATTATTATTATTTTTTTCCGGGAGTTTCTTTCATGACATCCCATTTTCCTTTTTCTAAGAAAAGCAATTGTTTAAAAAGAGCATTGGCTAATATTAGCAATATTCAAAGCAATGTGAGGAATTTACCACGTAATAGCTAAAAACCGTTGGAAGCATCGGTCTCTTTTTTCACTCTCTAGTCAATAGGGGAAGTGCCATCTTCATTTTCACATATACTTTCTGTATAAACGCATAGACAGATGCATATGCATTTAGTAGTGTACAATATAGGGGGGACACGCTGTGATATATTTCTTTCATTACATTGTTCATGATGAATTTAATTAAAGTTCAGAATCTTTAATTAAAACATTATTAATACATGTCATTCCCATTTAGAATGGAACGGTACTATTCGCACTGTTAATATGACGAGATATTGAATGAGTGTATTTCGCATAATAAGATTATGTGGAACAAGGACACAGACACAATATGAATTTCTAATAATTTCCGTTAAGCATAAAAATTCTAATTGAGTCTACCGATGGTCATATATAGGATGATCTTAATCCTGAGTTCTTAACAAACTCCTATTTATGGATTTATGTCTTTTGATTTACTCGGTACGGATTCCGAGACTCTGAATCCTATTCCTTGTATTTTGGAGACATAATGAAATAGGTAGCTGGGAATGTTATTATACGAGATGGAATCCATTCCTTCTTGAGAAAGAAGTAGATAAATAATTCTCTTGAGTGTTGATTCGGTACTTGGATTAGTAAGAGCGCCCTGGTTCATGAATGTGTTTTATGAATCACTATCCATTAGAGAATCAATGGTACTCAAGGATGCATATATAATTAGAGAGGTTAACGGATTCTACCTGACTCTAATTATGAATTATTTATGGAGGATTGATCTATATGTAATGACTATATCAAATGGACACTTTGCAGTTTAGAAGTAATTAATGTTTATAATTTCGAGAGTTCAATTCCAAGTTTATAGTGGAGTAACTATTGAAATTAATAGAATTAATTAATTAATTAAAGTGTTTAATTAATTATTAATTTTATTGGAGCTCGGGATTATAGGTCCATTAGTCCCCGCGTCGTCCTAGTAATTCTACCAGACACAGAGGGCAAAATGGGAATTTTAGAATTACAGAATTCTAAAATTAAATACTCAAAAAATAATTAATTGAGAATTAATTATTATTATTTAAATAATGTGATTATTTAAATTTGAATTTGAACACATCTAGATTTATCCATTTAAACTTATTTGATAAGTTGTTCAATTTAGAATTCAAATTACAGTTTGACTTAAATTTGAATTTGAATTTGAATCAAAATTGGACTACAGGATAAAGGATGATTTTTCTCTTCCTTCCCTATCTGAATTGGCGCCACACACAGGGTTAGAAAACCCTAATATGGCCGGCCACCTTGGAGATAAGGGGAAGGGATTTTTGTTCCGAAATTCAAAATTGGAGATAAGGATTTGATCATGTTTTGAAGTTTGACTTCTACTTTTTAAATATGAGAATGATAGAAAATTGTGGATAATTTTTGAAACAATTTTTTCAGCCCTAAGAGTTAGGTGGCCGAAATTCTCAAGAGGAAAAAGAGAGCAAATATTTTTTCTCCAAAAATTTCACATCGTGCATGCGTTGGTGTTTGTGGAAATTCGAGTGTTTCAGAAATCTGTTTTGTCTCACGTGTGCCCACACACACGTCTATGTAGAATCAAGGAATTGACGTGGAAGACTTTGGTATTCTAAACACAAAGATTGGAGCAAGGATTGTTCGTGGTCAAAGAACTCAAGATATCATCCGAGTCGGCTTCCAGGCATTTTTTCCAGGATTGAGTTCTTGATGTAAATTAATGTGATTAATTTATTCGTGCATAAATTAATATAATTTATAAAGTATCTCAAAAGTTTTATGAAAATTTTTGTCATACACGATCCGCCTCCCCGCCACGCTTCCGCACCCGAATTGGATTCGGGAACCAGCACATATATACCCTTGAAGTGTTATTTTATTATTTATTCTTGGTTAAAGATCCTTAAGGTGTTGTTGGTCATTAATTGAGAACATAAATTAGTGTGGACCTCCTGCTTCAGTTGGTAGAATGGTTGATAAAGTAGTAGGCCAAAGGGCTGCGAGGATATGCCATTTAGTGTATGTTTTCAATTTCCTTACATGTGATATGCCATGCCAACTTAATTCTTATTTAGTGTATATATTACGAATGATAGCTTTCTCATGCATTGTAGTTTTTCTAGTTGGTTTCATAGTTTTCTACTTTCAGATTGTATTATCGGTATATATGAAAATATTTAATTTATGATTCTTTAATACCTTGTTATTTATTAGAGCTCTCGTATTCTAGCTTTTATACCTAATAGTTGCATCTGCATTCAATTATCCATGAGAGTGTGGTAAGTAAGGTTTTTAACTTCCTCCTGTATACAAATAATATTCAATTCAGGTTGAATACGGCACAAATACTTTATCATTAGTGTTGGCATATAAATTCGTTCTCCTAAGATAAGTTCATCGTTCAATTTTTCTTTTCATTTTAGTATTTTAAATTTTCTACAGTTCTGGAAAATCATGGTTTTTTCTGGGTTGGCTTCTACTTTATTGTAAGGTTTTGTTCTTTTTTTTTTTTTGAAATGCACGATCATTGATTAACTTTTTTCTTTTGATTTATGATTTTCGATGTCTTCAGTTTCCTCTTATATTTGTTGGTTTTGGGGTCAAAGCAATCTCGGTCTTGTACTTCGATTGACACTCTTTGATTTGGTTATTCAAAGGTTAGTTTTGTTTCTCTCTTAAAAAAATGGCTCTAATCAGCTCGTGACTTATAGCTCTTTCTTTCTCATTCAATTTGTTCGTTGAAGCAAAAAATCTTATTTGTTCTTTATAGAATCGTTTTTTTTTTTTTTTGGTTTTTGGTTGGGCCAAAGGGATTTGTATTTTTTCTTAGATGTGTGATTCTTGAATTTGAGTTTATTTTCTTTAGCCCATAGTGTTGTTTGCTTTGTGTATTTATTTATTAGGTTGAAATGGGTTTTTTATGTTCAATCTAGAATCAAGCAGCTGCTGATTTTTTGTTATTTATTTAGTGCATTTTGATGTTTCTTTGAAGGATTGGTGCATTTTTTTCTATGTGGTGGTGTTTCCATTAATGCCATTTTTCAATTGTATGTTAGGCAATGATAGTAACTTAATTTGGTTTTTGGGATTCTTACTATGCCGTGAAAATAGATACCGTAGAACCCTGTTTATTAGTTTATAATTGGATGTTGGAAATTGCGGGAGGCGAGTCCTACAAAAGCTGTATTTTTTTAAGCCTTAAATTCTATTTTAGTCTTTGGTCTTGTAAATACTTTTGTGTGGATTTGGGGCTTTTGCCCTGCAAATGTTGGAGAATCTTATAGTTTATCTCATCATTTTACTGGAAATTTTGGAGAATCTTATAGTTTCTCATTATTTTACTGGGTTGAGGTTGCTTCTGAAAAGTTATTTCCTATGAATTTGGGTCTCCTGTTTGGCAGATTTGTGATTGCATTATTTTGCTCTTATCCTTAGGTTTTCCTTGTTTTAGATATATTTTCCGATTCTGGGTCTCCCTTAACGTGGTTGCGAAAATTTCCTCAAAGAAATCGATAACAACAGTTCGTTTCTTTTTCGTTGTTTTCTGATTGCGAGTTTGTTTGTCGATTGAGTAGTCATGATGAACTGTGAGATTGTAAAAATTGCTTGAATTTGGTTTTGATTCATTTCAAAAGAAAAAAAAAAAGAGGTTTCTGTTTCTTAGGGTTGTTTGGTTCATGCTCTTTTTAGCTCTTTTCTTGTTTTAGAAACCAAAACTAAGTGCCTCTAAAGTGCCTCTAAAGAACAATGGGTTCCTCGTTAGATATATTTCCTTTTGTTTGGTCAAGGAAAGTTTCGGTGATGGTAACATATAAACTGCATTTGTGGGAAGGAAATACTTAGAGAGTAGATACTTTTTTGATTTTGTTTCAATAAAAAGTCCATTTCTACGGTTTTTTTTTTTGGGGGGGGGAAAGGGAAAGAATGTTTTCCGTTCTTTTTTGTTGATTGAATCGAGTATTTGGTTTTCCATTTTTGTTAGAAGATTGAAACGTGAAATAGAGTAATGAAATAAAAATGAACGGATTTAGAGACTTTACTTATGATGGTTGAGTGGAAAGAGAAACTGATATTTCAGCCATTTTTAAGTCGATGTAAAAACAACTAAATCTATCTTTGTAGTAGTTAGAATATTAGTTCATAAGTATCGCATATAAGATGTTGAACGTTGTTTGAAATAGATTTTTTTTTTTTTTGAAAAAAAAAACAAAACAAAAGAAAACACATCTTATATCATGTTGGGTCATCACTTTCAAGGGAAAAATCCATGATCAGAAAGAAAAGACTTTATGGTACAATATGATTAACAGGGAAGTAATTAATTGTTCTTAAAGTTTAAGTGGCAAAATGAGAGTTCTTAAAATTTAGTGACAAACTAAGAATGATTCTGCAATTGACGACAAGCTATTCCATTAGTATGTTTTTTTTATATTATAAAAAAAGAGAATTAGACACTTCAAATCTATCAATTTCTATTTTCTTCCTAATAAATTATTCAATGAACCGGGTGTACCACATCATTATATTTAATTAGTACACCCGTCTAACGAAAATATAACTTTTAGAGCAATTTGTCTATATTAATTGTTTATAATTATTTTCTCTTTCCTAATGTGCATCACATAATCATTCTATTTGAGTTCTTTTATTTACATTATATACTTTTCTTAAGTTTAAATTATTATTTCGACATTGAAAATAGTTAACAAAAACTTAAACGATTCTTGCGATTTTATTTAAATTGTGAACTCAAAGTTGAAATGTTGTAAGGAAAGGCATATATAATTTTAGTACGTCCTTGAGAACCTAATGAATAAAACCTATCTAAATGAGGAAAAAATATGAAAAAGAAAATTAATCAACATATCAGAAAACAACAACAACGTAATTGTCAGTTTAGATAATTAAAGTACTGATAATTAGCTAGAATCATATTTGTTATTGTTATGATATTTTTTTTTTTTTGGTTTTAAGTCGTGAGATTCTGGACAATAATCTTGCTCTTTTTGTAACAAAGTGAGGTTTCAGAAATATAATGTCCGAGATACTCTTATATTTCTATGATTTGATGTGTTTTACGTAGGTCTCTGTTGCTATTGGATGTATAAACCAACGAACTACTCAAGTTGGCCACAAACTCTTTCGCTAGAGCTTCATGTTTATGGATCCTTCTGAAGTAGTTGGACAAGATTGCTTTTAAAATTGTACCTTGTTACTAACTCATGTTTTAGCAAATTTGATCCAATACTTTCTAGATGTTACTAAGTGAAAATTCTAGCTTTTTCTTTGTGGTCTCTGATTATGCTCAAATATAAAACTTTATGAACATTCAACCATGACTCAAATAACCATAAAAAATGGTGGGGGACTATCTGAATACATGAGAATATGATGTGCCAATTTTAGTTCGAGAATACCTCGGGGGAATCATCATGCATACTGTGTAAAAGTATGGCCGTCAAAAACAAAAACAAAAAAAAACAGAGAGAGAGAGAGAGAGAGAGAGAGAGAGAGAGTCAAAAAATGGAAAAAGAAAAATAAAAAGAAAGTCAAAAAATGGAAAAAGAAAAATAAAAAGAGAGAGAGAGAGTCAAAAAATGGAAAAAGAAAAATAAAAAGAGAGAGAGAGAGTCAAAAAATGGAAAAAGAAAAATAAAAAGAAAGTCAGAGAATGGAAAAAGAAAAATAAAAAGAGAGTCGAAAAAATTTAAAAAAAGAAAGAAAGAAAGAGGAGGTCATATGTGGCATACATAGAGGCCAACACATGACTTCCTTAGAAGCCAAGTCCTTAGCACTTTTAAGTATGTATATATATTAGGATTATTTTCAAAAATTTCCCCCGAACTATGACTCTTGTAACACTTTACCCTCCGAATTTTAAAAAATAACATCAATTTCCTCCAAATTTTGTTCCGTTAAAAAGTTTTATCCTTCTGTTACAATGAGTGAGGGAAATTGCCACGTGTCAGGTACATGACCTATCTGAGGATGGTATTATCGTAAATTAACATGCAACAACCTTAGGTTATTAAAAAAGCGATTAAAAAATGTAACGACCTCTCATGGGCCGTCACAGTTATCTTAACTTTCAAACATTTATCTCTAAAAAAAAATGCATAAAATAGTTAAACTTGAAACACTTTACTTTGAATGACTTGAAGAAATCCTAAATTTTTTTTCATATTATAACTTCAAAACTTTTAAACCTCATTAAAGAAAAATAACTTTTAGGTTCAACTCATTTATTAAAATTCATACCGTAAAATAAACCTAAAAAAAAAAAAGATCTTAAGTATTCTTCAAATTAAAACCACTATAAACCAAAGTTCCAAAACAATAAAAAAAAAATTTAAAAACTTTGTTTAACATTAAGCACTCTCATTGAATGATCGTTTCTCCCGTTTTCCTATCATGCACCACTCGCATCTGCTCTAAGATTCTCCATGGCTACATCTTACCCTTTAGATTGTCTGTAACATGAAATAACTTATATAAGCAAGGGCTTACTAAGACACTTAATTCTCACAAATTTAAATGAACATTTTTATTCATCAACAATAAACATCATCATGAGAATAATTATCTTTGAACATGTTTAAACTTTAAAATCCATCATATATTGGGCCCGACGTTGTACCATCATAGCACGCTAGCCACAGAAAGCATGGGGTAGCAAATTTCATACCAACCGTGACAATAAAACCACTCACCGGCCACCATCAAGGGTGTACAACGCCATTTAAAAACATAAAAATACATATATACATTTTTCTTCAAAACGTCATCATATGAAATATTAAAGGTATCATAACATCATCATATACATCAAAATCATATACTTCTCAATTCTTCAATTCATGTTGCAGGTGAGAGTGTACTTATCAAAACATCTTACTTAACCTTTTTAAATTTTTCAATGGTGACGCGACGAATGAGGTCTTTGGGTGCTCACTTCTAAAACCGTTTATACCATAAATCATAACTATAATAAAATTAAAAACATTAATTCATCAAATCCATCCATTATATTGAAACAGTACCTAAAAGGCCAATTCCATCATTTAATAACATCAAGAGACAAAAAATCCCAATAATTACACAAACTTCCCAAATCTTACAAAAACTGACAGCTTGACCTTTATCTCTTTAAAAATTCATAACAAATCACAGAAAACTCAAAGTAATCTGAAACTGATGCCAATTGAAAATAGACATCAAGATCGTTCCAACGACACCTTATTTGTTAAAAATGGAGTTGTTTGTTCCCTCAAACACTATTTTAAAGTCAGATCATGTAAGCTGAAAAATTCCAGCACAGTAAACTCCGAAAATACCAAAATAAATTCATTAAAGATAAAATCAATTCCAACCATATGCATACTTTAACCAGCCCTAAGACATGTTCCTAAAACATTCAATTCACACATCCTATAAAAATCCTCGTGGTAAAGAATGTTAGAAACATCAACATGACCATCGAAATTCATATATCTTGCAACTCGAATCCAAAAACAACATCTTAACTCATGTTTCTATGAAATCAAAATATATAAGATAGAAGAAACAACAATATAAGAAAATAACATAATTCTTAGCATGCCTCTCTAGAATTCATCAAATTATAAGGACACCAAAACACCCAAAATAATAACCGAGTCATGTATTCCAATCCAAAATAAAAACCTGCAGCCATGGACATTAAACATCACCTAAATACATATATCCTCCCTCAATCATCAACCAATAAATATCCTCCATCATTCTCTCAAACTATTATGATAAAACCCAAAGTAAAATCATCCAAACTCTCATAGAAATTCAAACTAAACAATAGGAAAGAATCATACCTCGACAATCTTTATTTTGCCTCTAATGATTGAAGAATCCAAAAAGAATCAAGAGGTGAGGTTTGTGGCTGGTGTTGGAGGCTTTCTATGATTTTTTTTTTTAGCATGAGAAATAAGGAGGAAGAGAGAGGGAGAGAAGGGGAATTGAATGACTCTTTAGTGCATAAAAAAAAATAATGTGAATAATTTAGGATTAATTAGGGTTTAATCCTATGATTAAATGACCCCTTAACAGTTGAGGGAATGGCTGTCATTAGGGTGTAAAATCGTGTGGAAGACAAATAGAAGAGTTAGGTTAACTTCTAGAATTTCCATTCTTGTTCACGTGCAGTAACCTGGTTAGAGACTGCTGGGTATCCGGATGGTATACTTGCCACATCTTACTCTGATGTCCGATTTGCGTAAATGAGAAGGCGTTAGAAAGCTTATGAAAGGTTCTACAGATTTGTATAAAATAAAGGAATAATT
>NW_010359397.1:511-722 GCF_000414095.1 Morus notabilis | reverse complement strand
GGGCCCATCAGCCGTTAGATCGATGCTCTCTTCGCGGTCTACAACTGCCATGGGAACGACGAAAAGTTTTGGTGTCATAACGGGGCCCATAATCCGTCACATCAAGGCTCTCTTCGCACTCCACAACCACCATGGGAACGGCGACAACTTTTGGTGTCGTAACGGGGCCCATCAGCCGTTAGATCGAACCTCTCTTCGCGATCTACAACTG
>NW_010359397.1:0-383 GCF_000414095.1 Morus notabilis | reverse complement strand
TATATCGAAGCTCTCTTCGCACTCTACAACCGCCCCGGGAAGGGCGACAAATTTTGGTGTCATAACAGGGCCCATCAGCCGTTAGATCGTAGCTTTCTTGCGATCTACAACTGGCATGGGAACGGCGACAAGTTTTTATGTCGTAACGGGTCCCATAATCTGTCAGATCAAAGCTCTCTTTCCCCTCTACAACCGCCACGAATTTAGCGACAACTTTTTGTGTCGTAATGGGGCCGGCCCATTAGAGGTTATATTGAAGCTCTCTTCACGCTCTACCGCCGCCACTCGAATGGTGACAACGTTTGGTTTCAAAACGGGGCCCATCAGCCGTTAGTCCCTTTGCGCTCTACAACCGCCCCGGGAAGGGTGACAAATGTTGGTGT
>NW_010359396.1:0-1169 GCF_000414095.1 Morus notabilis | reverse complement strand
TTTTTTATTTTATTATTATTATCAACAATTTTATTTTTTTTAGTTTACTGTTAATATAAATAATTGTTTAAGAAGTAATATTCTCTAGTTAAACTTCGTCACCTGCACATGTTAAAAACTATAAGAACATAGACATTTAAAAAATAATAAATAAGAACATAGGACAATAGTGGGGAAAAAAGAATGAAAGAAAATAACATATGGAAAAAGACAAAAGAAAAAAAAAGAATGGGATGAGATTTTAAAGGTAGGAGTAGAATAGTACAGGCGTAAATAACATTTTTTAAAAAGTTTTTATTCTACCCTCAGCAAAGGAAAAAAACAAGAGTCACGCTTATAAAATATGTTTATATATATCTTAACACGGTTCTTTCAGAAAAAAAAAATAGAGAAGCAATATGTATACAAGGATATTCTGGGTATTATAAAATATAAAAAAGGGTATTCTAAGTATATGAAAACATTCATTAAAAGGTAAGTGATACTGTCCGCACAATCTAAAAGTAAAAGTTGACTCAGGCTAGCTTTTAATTTATGCTTTCTAAGTGAAGAAAATTTTGTCATAATTGCTTTTTTAGTTTTTTACCAAATACAAAATCGGACCAAACTTGTTAAAATAGTATTTTTGGCTGGTTGAAAAGCATTACCAAACTAGTCTATAAATTATGGGAACTTTTTGTTGGTTCCCGAATCGAATTCGGGTGCGGAAGCGTGGCGGAGAGGCGGATCGTGTATAACAAAAATTTTCATAAAACTTTTGAGATACTCTATAGATTATATTAATTTATGCACGAATAAATTAATCGCATTAATTTACATCAAGAATTCAATCCGGAAAAAATACCTGGAAGCTGACTCGGATGATAACTTGAATTCTTTGACCACGAACAGTCCTTGCTCCAATCTTTGTGTTTAGAATACCAAAGTCTTCCACGTCAATTTCTTGATTCTACGTAGACGTGTGTGTGGGCACACGTGAGACAAAACAGGTTTCTTAAACACTCGAATTTCCACAAACACCAACGCATGCACGATGTGAAATTTTTAGAGAAAAATATTTTCTCTCTCTTTTACTATTGAGAAATTCGGCCACACTCTATTTAGGGCTGAAAAATATGTGTCAAAAAATTGTGTCCACAATTTTCTATCATTCTCATATTTAAAGAGTA
>NW_010359395.1:0-2238 GCF_000414095.1 Morus notabilis | reverse complement strand
TTCGATCTAACGGCTGATGGACCCCGTTACGACACCAAAATTTGTCGCCTTTCCCGTGGCGGTTTTAGAGCGTGAAAAGAGCTTCGATCTAAAGGCTGTTGGGCCCCGTTTCGGCCCCAAAAGTTGTCGCCATTCCAGTGGCGTTTGTAGAGCGTGAAGAGAGCTTTGATATGACAGATGATGGGCCCCGCTACGACACCAAAAGATGTCACCTTTCCCATGCCAGTTATAGATCGTGAAGTGAGCTTCGATCTAACGGCTGATGGGCCCCGTTTTGACACCAACAGTTGTCGCCGTTCCCATTACAGTTGTAGAGTGTGAAGAGAGCTTCGATCTAACGGCTGATGGGCCCCATTATGACACCAAAAGTTGTCACCGTTCCCGTGGCAGCAGTAGAGCGCGAAGCGAGCTTCGATCTAACGGCTGATGGGCCCCATTTTGACACCAAAAGTTGTCACCGTTCCCGTGGCGGTTGTAGGGCGCGAAGAGAGCTCGATCTAACGGATGATGAGCCCCGTTCTAACACCAAAAGTTTTCACCGTAAACGTGCCAGTTGTAGATCACGAAGAGAGCTTCGATCTAATAGCTTATGGGCCCCGTTACGACACCAAAAGTTGTTGCCATTCCCGTGGCTGTTGTAGAGCGTAAAGAGAGCTTCGATCTAATGGGTGATGTTGTTATGACACCAAAAGTTGTCCCCGTTCCAGTGCCGGTTGTAGAGTGCGAAGAGAGCTTCGATCTAACGGATGATGGGCCCTGTTACGATTACGAAATTGTCACCGTTGTAGATCGCGAAGAGAGCTTTGATCTAATGACTAATGGGCCCTGTTACGACACCAAAAGTTGTCATCGTTCCCGTGGCGGTTGTGGAGTGTGAAGAGAGCTTCGATGTAACGACTAGTGGGCCCCGATAGGACACAAAAAGTTATCACCGTTCCCGTGGCCGTTGTAGATCGTAAAGCCAGCATCGATCTAACGGCTGATAGGCCCCATTTTGAACCGAAACGTGTTCGCCATTCCAGTGTCGGTGGTAGAGCGCGAAGAGAGCTACGATATAACGGATGATGGGCCCCGTTACGACACCAAAAGATGTCACCGTTCCCGTAGCGGTTCCAGAGCGCGAACAGA
Organism: Morus notabilis; assembly: GCF_000414095.1. NCBI lineage: Eukaryota > Viridiplantae > Streptophyta > Magnoliopsida > Rosales > Moraceae > Morus > Morus notabilis. The sequence continues at coordinate 1,110 of NW_010359395.1, read as the reverse complement.
GATTAGATGTAACGGTCGATGGGCCCTGTTACGCACCAAAAGTTTGGAGCGTTCCTGTGGCCGTAGTAGATTGCGAAGAGAGCTTTGATCTAACGGCTAATGGGGCCCATTACGACACCAAAAGTTGTCACTGTTTTCGTGGCAGTTGTAGAGGGCGAAGAGAGCTTTGATCAGACGAATTATGGGCCTCGTTATGACACCAAGAGTTTTCACCGTTCCTGTGCCAGTCGTAGATCGGTATCAGAGCTTCGATCTAACGGCTGATGGGCCCCGTTACGAGACCAAAAGTTGTCGCCGTTCCGGTGGCAGTTGTAGATCACGAAGAGACGTTCTCGCTGTTCCGGTGGTGGTTGTAGATTGCTAAGATTGCTTTGACCTAACGGCTGTTGGGCCCCGTTACGACCAAAAGTTGTCGCCGTTCCCGTGGCGGATTTAGAGTGCGAAGAGAGCTTCAATCTGATGGATTATGGGCCCCGTTACGACAAAAAAAGTTGTCACCGTTCCCGTGGCCTTTGTAGAGTGCGAAGAGAGCTTCGATCTGACGGATTATGGGCCCCATTATGACACCAAAAGTTGTCACCATTCCCGTGGTAGTCATAGATCGTGAAGAGAGCTTCGATCTATTGGCTGTTGGACCTCGTTACGACACCAAAATTTGTCGTCCTTCCCGGGGCGGTTGTAGAGCGTGAAGAGAGCTTCAATCTGACGGATTATGGGCCCCGTTATGACACCAAAAGTTATCACCGTTCCCGTGTCTGTCATAGATCACGAAGAGAGGTTCGATCTAACGGCTGATGGGCCCCGTTACGACACCAAAATTTGTCACCGTTCCCGTGTAATTCGTTGATCGTGATAAGAGCTTTGATCTAACGGCTGAGGGGCCCCGTTACGACACCAAAAGTTGTCACCGTTCCCCTGGCGGTGGTAGAGCGCGAAGAGAGCTTCGATCTAACGGCTGATGGGCCCCGTTATGACGCCAACAGTTGTTGCCGTTACCGTGGCAGTTGTAGATCACAAAGAGAGCTTCGATCAAACATCTAATGGGCCCCATTTCAATACTGAAAGTTGTCACCGTTCCCGTGGAGGTTGTAGGGCGCGAAGAGAGCTTCG
>NW_010359394.1:0-1269 GCF_000414095.1 Morus notabilis | reverse complement strand
AGGTTCGGCAACTCTGACCATTTCAGTATTAAGCACTGAGTTAGGTATTAGATTTATACAATATAAACCATCATGCAGACGTCCAGAACAAATATTTAAATCATTTCGAGAAACATGAACAAATTCATTATCAAAATAAACTTTAAATAATTGTTTGAATAACTTAGCCACAGAAATTAAATTTCTACGAATGTCTGGAATAAAATAAACATTGTTCAAAACTAAAAATTTATTTTCCCTAAAGCGAAGTCTAACTTCTCCCACTACTTTTGCCGAAACTCTCGCGCCATTGCCCACTTTCATCGTGTAGTCCCCATCGGCTAACTCGGGATAAAAAAAAAAACTCTGCAAAGAAAAATAAACATGATTAGTTGCTCCTGAATCAATTATCCAGGCCGAGGTATGACCCTCTACTAAACATGTTTCAAGGACTAGTTAATCCGATTTACATTGTTCCCTGACAGCATCCAAACAAGCCTTTTCTGAAGGAGCGCCGAACATGGCTTCTAGAGACTTCATTATCTCATAAGCAGTCTCTATCTCCTCATGCTTCTTGCGAAACATATCGCTCATGCTGGCCAACATAAAGCACTTTGCTTTGTTGTTGGCCTTGATCCAGAGATCATAAGGCTCCCTTGCAGTTTTGGATGCATTAGCCGCAGGTTCTTGAGGACATTCCTCTACTAGGACAAATTTATAGTCTTCGCAGACCAATAGTATGTTCATGTTACTTTTCCACTTAGCGTAGTTATCACCGTCTAGTTTTTCAGTCACAAGTAGTGTGATTATAAGATTCGACATATTACTGAAAATAAGTAGAATATTCATCTAATCATTTTATGTGCATGAATATCACAAGCATGTGAATTTAGGCAAAATTATATATGATGCATGATGCACATGAAAAATACATAAATCATGTTTTAATTTTAGGTGCCAACGATAATTCAATTTACCACAAATAAAGTGTACCTTTGGGTAGTCATATTATTTGCAAATTGAACCGAGACTCATCTCAGTTAATAAATATAGTCAAAATATCTCATATTTTCATATTTATTAACTACCGCTATTTTAGTCAAAATATAACCAACAAACTTTGATTATATCTTTATGAGTGTAAACCACCGTTTCAGATCTCATAGACTTAACTCCGGATTGCTACCTTTGGGTAGTCAATTCGAAAATACATCATGAAATTCTATCTCAAGGAAGCCAACCTTGTTATTGACCCGGCAAGAACACTCTCCTTTAGGAGGGCGATTCAAT
>NW_010359393.1:0-501 GCF_000414095.1 Morus notabilis | reverse complement strand
GGGGATAGCTCACGACTGTGAATTCGGAATTTCTTCGCGAACTCAAAACAGCCTCTATCAGAGAGCAAAGACTTCGGTTTTGATCACCCCAAAATTGGCTGGTTACGGCTAGCGAGATCACCCCCAAATGATTAATGAAATCCTTATAAACGTCCGCAACCGCGGCGTCTCCGATGACGATATCGTTATCGAGAAGTGCGTATTTACTAAACTTCTTTCCTGGGTATACCTTGTCAGCACAATACCACACCACAAAGTGATGTGATAGAGCAAACAAAGACCAAACCAATATCCTTTTTCGCAGCTTATATCTTAGAGGTCGCCCTTTTATATTATACTATTTGATCGGTACCTCGTAAGCTCACTGCTTTTGGCTTTCTATCCGAAGTGTCATAGGGATGGTCTAAGGTCTCAGCCTTTCTCGAACAAAATGATAGTCCAGCTCAACACCTTGATAGATTTGTATTGACGGATCGTAATAAGATAACATAGTCAAGGTGG
>NW_010359392.1:577-1555 GCF_000414095.1 Morus notabilis | reverse complement strand
TTTGGCCAGAATCAACTAGTTTTGATGACACTGAATTTGGACCGGTGCCCTCCAAGTGGAGAGGCATGTGTCGAGTCACCTCTGATTTTCGAAGTTGCAATCGGTATGCTTATAAAACTATAGACCTGTTTAGTTTATTTTTTCGAGATAAGATATGACTTTATATGAAAATTTTTTATTATAATAAAAAAATTAAATGTAATTATTTTTGAGAGTTTTTTTCTATAACATAATTCGAATCGGTATAATAAATGAGATTTATATTTATGAACAGGTTTTCAATTTTCTGAATACTTTGTCATACATATATAATACAAAGGGGCCAGTAAATAACATTTCTACCATTCTTTTATATATTTTCTAAAAGAAACTGAGAACTATATAGCATATACCTGTTATCAAATGTCTTTTTTTTTCCTTTAAAGTTATTAGTTTATTATTTTAAATTTTTATAAAAGCATGTTACTGAGAAACATTTGTTATTGTTGTTGTTGTTGTTGTTGTTGTGTTACTATATATAGGAAGTTCATAGGAGCAAACTTTTATTACACGGGAATAGGACAACCTGTTTTAACAGCAAGAGACTTTGACGGACATGGATCACACACAACATGAACAGCAGCAGGAAATTCTGTGAGTGGGGCAAATTTGTACGGTTTAGGAAGTGGAACCGCATGAGGAGCGGTTCCATCTGTTCGTATTGTCGTCTACAATGTCTGTTGGCCCGGCCTTGGCTGTAGCGATGCTGATATTCTTACAGCATTCGACGACGCCATCGCTGATGGTGTTGACATAGTATCCATCTCAATTGGATTTAATGTTAATAGGAATTACTTTGACGGTTCAATTGCCATTGGCTCTTTTCGCACTGCAAGACAAAATATTGTGCCTTCAGTTAGTGCTGGTAAGGACGGACCATCACCACTTACTATCAGGAACTTTGCACCTTGGCTTATATCTGTTGCTGCTTCCACCACA
>NW_010359392.1:0-242 GCF_000414095.1 Morus notabilis | reverse complement strand
ATATGAAACATACGAAAATATACAAATTAAATATTAAAACCCAAAGTTAAATTAATTAATATGCATGTTTAACGCAGGAGCTGTATAGAAAATTCGTTGAACGCAAATTTGGTGAGGGGAAAGATTGTTGTTTGTGATGGATACACTTTTGTGAGACAATCCCAATATCCAGATGGTGCTGTGACAACAGTAATTTTTGTAGGTGCAGCTGGGGTTATTGTGAATGGCATCTTTCAAATTTA
>NW_010359391.1:0-223 GCF_000414095.1 Morus notabilis | reverse complement strand
CTCGATAGCATCAGGATATTCACACTTAGCAGCAGCGAGGTACGTAGTCCCTTTAGCGAAGCTTAAGGAGGAGTGTTAACGATGGAAAGGGTGAGGTTAATTCTAAAAGCTCCGTTTTCAAGGTGAAAGAAAGAGCCTGGATAATGGCCAACTTACTGGACTTCTCTGGAACCCAAACTCCTTACAGGGATCAGATCAGTCCTCGGTTGGGTACCGAAAGCAG
>NW_010359390.1:414-1356 GCF_000414095.1 Morus notabilis | reverse complement strand
CTTATTTTCGGCCACAGGCCTCGGGATCAGTATAATCTGCTCCACCACAGTAACAGTATAGGCTATGAAGATAGAGTCGCCACAATAATAAGAAAGGAAACGGGAAAGTACAGGGACAGATCCATACCATGGCCAGAGGAAGTTCTGGAGCTCATGTCGGAAACCCAGTTGTTGAGGGTATGATACTTATCTCACACTCTTTTGCACGAGTCTTATTCGACACTGGTGCTATGCACTCACTTATTTCCACTTCTTTTGTGAAAATTTTGGGTTTAAAACCTGAGAACCTAGAGACCTCAATGTTCATGAACTCTCCATTGGGATGTGTGGAGGTGACTAGCATATGTAGGTCGTGTGTGATCACAATTGCAAGTGAGAAATTGAGGGCAGACTTGATAATCCTTCCTGTGAAATTGTTTGATATAGTGCTTGGAATGGATTGGTTGTCAAGATACGGGGTGATTGTTGATTGCCACCGTATGAGAGTTACCATGACTACCGATTCTGGCACGATAGTAACATATCAAGGAGGTGTTAACCCGATTACAGAGGAACGGCTATTGAAGCATAGTGTTGGAGGACGGCGGAACTTAGCTTGTTTTTCTTTTTTTTTTTCGCGTTAGAGGGTGAATCCGACATCATCGGGGAGAGTGTTGAGGTCCCCGTGGTCGATGAGTACACAATTGCTTTCCCTGATGAGTTACCTGGTTTACCACCCAACCGAGAGATCGAGTTTTGCATCGATTTTCTTCCGGAGACGGCTCTGATTTCTATCGCTCCGTATCGAATGCTACCCGCAGAGTTGAAAGAACTAAAGAAGCAACTCGATGAGTTAGCAGAAAAAGAATTTATCAGGAACAACACTTCCCCGTGAGGTGCATCTGTTCTGCTCGTGAAGAAGCACGGTGGATCCCTTCAGTTGTGTATCGACTACTGACAGTT
>NW_010359390.1:0-241 GCF_000414095.1 Morus notabilis | reverse complement strand
ATATTCTAAAAACAGCTTCCAGAAGTCGCTATGGGCATTTTGAATTCCTAGTAATGCCTTTTGGATTAACGAATGCTCCCGCTACTTTCATGGATTTGATGAATCGAGTCTTCCGCCCGTATCTGGACCAGTTTGTGATAGTCTTCATTGACGATATTCTGGTGTACTCGAAAAGTTGGGAGGAGCATGAATAACATCTGAGGATCATTCTCCAGACTCTTCATAAGCACCAACTTTATGA
>NW_010359389.1:74929-95794 GCF_000414095.1 Morus notabilis | reverse complement strand
ATAATGCTGCCATACGTCCCATTTTTTTGGATGTATCATGTATATGCATATTCTAAATTTCAACTTTTATTAAGTTGCTGCTGATAACTTTTTTTTTTTTTTTTTTTCATTCCTTCAATGGCTCAGATCGTTTTGTTTTTAATCATCTAATGGCTGAAAAAATGTATGTACATCCCAAAATATCGGAATGCATTGTAGTTCTACCGGTATGTAATACAGGTAAAGCATCTTATGAGGTCGAAGCAAGAGGCCTCTAAATGTGAAATTGAAAAAAAAAAATATATTACTTCAGGACTTATTCCCAGTGGAACCATGCTTATTCCTGCTATTACTTCTGTTATTTAGATGCTAATGATTCTTAAGATCGACTTTAACGATATTATTATCGGTTAGCAAGCTTTAGTATCATGTTGCAAGAAACAAATTAGGGGGCATTATGCCTAATCTCTTCTATGCAACTTTAGGATAGTACTGTTCTAGATTATAATTTTCTTCCTTTTTTTCCCCCCTCTTTGTTGCATTTCTATTTAAGAAATGATTTATACAGATAGAGATCTCAGGTCAAGATTGACACTAATTAATATCATGTTCTTTTGTAGTGGTTGTTGGAGAGATAGCCAATTTTGCAGCCTATGCATATGCTCCAGCAATTCTTGTTACTCCCTTGGGAGCTTTAAGTATAATTTTCAGGTATGCAACATTTTGGCACTTCGTTCACTATTTCATTTTGATGGAATGAATTTGTTACATTTTGGCACTTTGTTCAAGTAATTATATGTAGATCTTGTTGTGCAGTGCAGTGCTTGCTCATTTCATTTTGAAGGAAAAATTGCATATCTTTGGTGTGCTCGGTTGCATTCTCTGCATGGTCGGCTCAACGAGCATTGTTTTGCACGCTCCGCAGGAGAGGATTATAGGTTCAGTAAAGCAAGTGTGGCACCTTGCTACTGAGCCAGGTATTTATTATAATGATTTTTACATGCCTAGGCCTCTCGACTTTTTGACCTTTGGCATTTGGGTCTCCATTTTAAAAATTTGGACAACCCGATCCCTAAGTGTCAATAAGAGGGGAGTTTGGGGTCCCAGTTGTCCAAATTTTTAAAATGGGAATTTAAATGCCAAAGGTCAATAAGTTTTGGGAATCCAAGTGCAAAAAACCATTTTAATATAATTTTCCTAGTTTCAGTCACCCATTTGATCCAACATAATTTTGGTCTAAACTAGCTTATTATTTATTTAATATGCTAGAGGTGTCATGTGAGTTGATAGAATAACATTTATTGATTTAATCTTTTTATTATCTTGTTAATCAAACTTGTTATCTGGCTGTCACAATTTTATAGGACAGACTAGGTTAATAGAAGACATATAGGTTTAGTTCTACAAACTAAGATATTATAAGCCAGTGTCCATCAACATAAGAACAATATATTTGAGATTCCAACTTGGCTATTTTAAACTACTAAACAATTTTTGGTTTTCTGTCAACAGGTTTCATTGTCTATACCGGTATAGTTTTGGCTATGGTTGCTGTGCTAATCTTCCGGTACGTTCCGCGCTATGGAAAAACTCATATGGTGGTGTATGTTGGAATCTGTTCTCTCATGGGTTCTCTTACGGTATGTCATTTCTTTATTGTCTTTAAAATAAAAAAAAATGGATATTGTCAATTTTAGTTCTTATAGTGTTCATTCTATCTGTGTAGGTAATGAGTGTGAAAGCATTAGGAATTGCTTTGAAGCTGACATTTGAAGGATCAAATCAGTTTATTTATTTCCAAACATGGATTTTTACTGTGGTAGTGGCAGGCTGTTGTCTTTTGCAGATTAACTACTTAAACAAGGTATTAAATTTCAGCTATAAGGATTGTCAATCTGCCAAGTTAGTCATTCCTATTGCCAAAATTTCTATTACACCTTTTAATACAATAATTTGGTTTGGAATCACTTCTGAAAATTATTTTCTGGCTAACTTTTTAAGCCGGGGAGAGTTGCAAGTATGTTCAATTGAATACTTCTTTCAATATACTGTAGAAGAAAACTTCATCCTAATATTTCCTATCAGATGACCAATTTCGATTTCTGATTTGGATGCATCTTTCCAGGCCTTGGACACCTTCAATACGGCGGTTATATCACCAGTGTACTACGTTATGTTTACGACTTTCACGATCCTTGCGAGCATGATCATGTTTAAGGTGATTTTCACAAATATGCTTTCTCTAGTGTTTGGAATGCATTTTCTGTTTGTCAGTTGATTTCTTCTTTAAAGCTTTTTATTAAATGACTTTTCTTATCTATATCATAATTTCTTGCTAACCAAAAAGTCCTGCTATGGTCAATTATGCAATTGAAAGTACAATTATTTAATAGTCCCAGATGAATTGCTTGAAAAATTATAATCATAACTAACAAGAACAGAATCTGTACATATCTGACCAATTTCATGAGAGTCATTGCACTTGTATTTGAAGTTTCTGTTTTCTCAATGATGACTGCAAAACTCACTGACCATATTGAAATAATCCGAACTGTTATTCATGTGATGTCAACCTTGCTCTTCATTTTTTTTTTTTAAATTTGATTTATGAATATTTCATGTCTTTTACTCCGAAATGTTCTAGAATTTGTTGCTTAATCTTGTGATTTAAGAAATCTCAGTAGACCATAGTTATTAATTAATTCACTCATTCTCTTGCAAAATTTCTTGCTAACAATTTCTTTTTGTTTTCTGCATTATTTCCATCTTATGCTATTTCTTTACTTTTTTTTCCTTCGGTGAATTTTCTTTTGTTACCAAATACAGGACTGGGATTCACAAAATGGATCACAGATTGTTACTCAACTTTGTGGTTTTGTAACAATTCTATCTGGCACATTTCTCCTTCACAAAACCAAGGACATGGGAAATACAACACCGGCAGAGTCCCCGGTCTTTCAGAGTCCGAGCCACCCCACCGAACGGCGAAGTCCTGGATAGCGCATGATATAGAAATTTAGCAGCATTCCTTGAGTCTTATCTAGTCCTGTGCCTGTACAACTTTCAGAAGGGTAGAAAGAAAGAGGTTATTAGGTGAAAGATTATTCTTTATTCTTAGAAAGCAACAAAAAGTGTCGAGAATAGGATTTTGTCTAATTAATCTTAAGATTTGATGATGACTGTTTAGCTAAAATCCAGTGATTCCATAATTCCTAGGCCTTTTTTTTTTGTTTCCTTCTCGAATTGAATTTATGTCAGTGAATTTTCATTTGTAAAAGATTGTACCTTTTTTTTTTTTTTTTTTTTTTTTTTTTTCATTTCTAGTATCTCCTTGAAGATGTTTCTAAAAACTTCTGCTTCATTTTTTCTAGATTTTCTTTTAGCATTGTCTCAAAGCTCCCTTTCACACTAACAAAGTTAGCAAGCACAATTGTGGAGACGAAATGAAAGAACCAAGGTGCGTTTAGAATTAGTTTTAAAATAATTTTATTTTAATAAAAAGTTAAAAACAGATTGTTTTGAGAATCATTTTGGGATTAATTCTAAAATTGCCTTTGGTTGAATTTTTAAGAGATTGTTTTGAGTATAATAAAAAAGTGAAATCATGTTTATTAATTAATATATTATAATATTATTGATAAATACTAAAAAATAAAAACAAAAAAGTGAATAACTTTCAACCGTTTTTTAATTCCTTCACAAAAATCATTATCATTGTTTTCGTTTTCAAAACATTTACTAAACAAACATCGTTTCGTTTTCAAAACATTTACTAAACAAACATCGTTTCGTTTTCTTTTTAAAAGATTTTTCTTTTTTTTTTTTTTTTTTTTTTTTTTCATTTCTAGTATCTCCTTGAAGATGTTTCTAAAAACTTCTGCTTCATTTTTTCTAGATTTTCTTTTAGCATTGTCTCAAAGCTCCCTTTCACACTAACAAAGTTAGCAAGCACAATTGTGGAGACGAAATGAAAGAACCAAGGTGCGTTTAGAATTAGTTTTAAAATAATTTTATTTTAATAAAAAGTTAAAAACAGATTGTTTTGAGAATCATTTTGGGATTAATTCTAAAATTGCCTTTGGTTGAATTTTTAAGAGATTGTTTTGAGTATAATAAAAAAGTGAAATCATGTTTATTAATTAATATATTATAATATTATTGATAAATACTAAAAAATAAAAACAAAAAAGTGAATAACTTTCAACCGTTTTTTAATTCCTTCACAAAAATCATTATCATTGTTTTCGTTTTCAAAACATTTACTAAACAAACATCGTTTCGTTTTCAAAACATTTACTAAACAAACATCGTTTCGTTTTCATTTTCATTTTTCGCTTCTCGAAATACGTGAAAATAGTTTTTAAAAATGGTTCCAAACACGCACAATATTTTTAATGATTTGTAAATTAACGACATGAACCTAGTTGATGGGTTCAAAAACCCACAATCCAAACAACCTCTACACGTCTTAAATGATTGTTGATCAGTCGTTAATAGGATGGCAATTCGTGTTGGCGGGTCATGTTCGTGTCGTGTTGATCACCTCAGTTTACACGGTTAAGCCTGACCCGAACACGACCCGTTTATTATTCGTGTCGAAATACCAATCCCAAATACGACCTATTTATTAGCGGGTTGACAGGACACGACATGACTAACCCGTTTATTAAGTAGGTCATAATCGTGCCGTGTCAACCTGCTGATTACCTGTCAACTCGTTTAAAAAATGAGTGATAAATGGGTCTTGTCAACCTATTTCTCAACCCGTTTTTCAATTCATTTATAAAATAGATAATAAATGGGTCGTGTCAAGCTATTAATCAACCTGTTTCTCAAACATGTTTCTCAACCTGTTTGTACTTAAAGATCTGTTTCTCAACCTCTTTAACATGCTGAAGAAACATTAAATAATCTAAGTTAACAATTAAAACAAACACATAAAACTCTCTTACAAATTAAAACAAACACATAAAACTCTCTCACATAAAACAAAATTGAGGATAATTAAAGCTGAGAATTTGCAATTAATACCAAAAACTTGGAGCAGAACAACTAGGCATCGACATCTCCATGTTGAAGAAAAAAAAAAACTTCTTCTATTTAACTCTAGTCGCAAAATTCTTGGTATAATTTCTAGGAAAACAAGTAGGCTATCCTTATCATATACGTATAAGTCAAGAGTATTCTCTTCTTTATACGTTCTATATAGTATTTATAAGCAACTCGATTCTTCCATATCACAAGTGACTTGAGAAAACTCCATGACCTACATAGATGTAAAAAAGAGCAGAAAATACCATAACAGTCAGATGAAATTACACAGGAAAGGATTTATTTTCCGACTTTCCTCTTTAATTTTGGTTGGGTTATATCCCCTTTTTCCCCTGTTTTACCCTTCTTTACGGGAGAAAGGAAAATGAAATGAACCGAAAACACATAAGGTGGCCGGATTTTGTGGAATTCGGATTTTGATCTAAAAATGAAGGGGAAAATTCGGAAATCCCATCTAGGGTTAAGTTTTCGAATTTCTTCCTATAAAGAGATATTATTGTAAACCCTAGTAGAGGCTAAGAAAAAAAAAATATCTCACTCCTATTCTCTCCCTAAGGGGGCCGGATTTTGTGATTAAAAATAGAAGGAAAATTGTTTCCTTAGGTTTTTGAAAAAGAGCCCACTCTCTTCTCCCAAACACTAAGAGTCATAGTCTTGAATCAACGAGTGGTTTTTGATGTGTTCGTGTTCATAAATCAACGGTCCTGTTTCACGGCAATTCTCCATCTCGGAATGTGAGATAGTGAGACAAGATCCTTGCGGCCATATTTGATCCAATCGTCTTAAAGGTATGATTGTCATTTTATTCTTTTCTCCATAAACATATCATGCATGAATCTATCGTTGTGATTTGTGTTTAATTCAGAATTAAAAGGATATGTGAAATTTTTTTAAATTTCCGCCTACAAGTTTGTTGTTGTTTAAATGATTTTTCACTTAAAAATCACAACGCGATCCTACATGCCTAAAACTGATTTTGCTAATTAATCTTGTGATTAAAGATTAAGTTTTTGAGTTATTTTAAGTACTTATAAATTACTTTCAGTTTTTCAATTTTCACCCCAAAATTTTTGAAAATACACTTAATTTTAATGTTTTTTTTTAATTTTCTTTTCTTTTCCTTTTTTTTTATTTCTTTTCCTTTTCTTTTCTCTCTTTTCTTTTTTCCCTTCCCTTCCCGTGGCTACCAGACTAGCCCTCTCTCTCTCTCTCTCTCTCTCTCTCTCTCTCTCTCTCTCTCTCTTTCTTTCTTTCCTTTTCTTCATTCTTCTTCCACGGGAACTCCCTCTCTCTCTTTCTTCCTTCTCCGCCGGCCACTACTCCCTCCCTCTCTCCTGTCACCTCTCTCTTCGGTCTCTCTCTCTCCCTTGCTCTCTCTGAGTTTCTCTCTCCCTCTCTCTCTCGGCAGTTGGCCGAGAGACACAAAAAAAAAAAATGAAAACGAGAGAAACTGAGGGAAACAAAGCTCCATCAACTAATTTGAGGTAAAACCCCTTGAAACCCACTCTTTGATTCAAATTTTAAGCTTGAGAAAGTTTACTTTTTGTTAGATTTGAATAATTTTGAGTTAGGGTTTGGATTTGAAAAATTGTTGGTAGAATTGAATGAAATTTGGGGGTTTTCAGTTATTGGATTTGTTTAATTCATTGAAAACTGGTTTTGATGGATTATGGATAATCTATTTTGAAATTAAACTTGAATTGCAGGTTTGGCATTTTTCCTATTTATGCCGGCATGCTGCCGAAATTTCTTTAAAAACTTGTTTTTAAACTGAAATCAAATAGAAAACCAAACCCATGGATTGAATTTCAATCTCTAAAGAACCCTCAAACTGATTATAAACTCGTTTGTGAAACTTGGATTTGAGTCAATGCACACTAATAGGAAACAATTAAACATGATTGAGCTTAATTCCTTTTAGGAATGACAAATACTTCCTAAGATATTGCTTTTGTGATAATGCTAGTGGAGAAGGTCGAGTATTAAAGGTTTAAGGAAAGCGGAGGCTAGAAGAACGGAATGCTAGCCCAGGTTTGACATTCGAGAGGTAGGATATTCTTGTCCATATCCTTGTTAGCCTCACTTTAAATGATTTTGGCCCATGAAAATATTTTAGAACAAAACATGTTGAAAGAAAATGATTTTAAAGAAATAGCATGAGGATGCTATTAAGTTTTCCAATGATTTTGAAAATGAGATTTTAAAGAGTATCATTTCTTAAAATGAAATATTTTAAGGAATGATACAACGCATGGTGGCCACAGAGATCGGGATATGAGAATCATATCTTTGGGGGCAGGTCCCGAAACCCGTACGGATCCACTTCTTGCTCAGTAGAATTATGGCTCTGCACTTTTTCACTAGACAGACATTTTACCACTCCTTGCTCAGTGGTATGATGATCTGCACACTTTCATATTACAGATATTTTCTACTACTATATGAGTACTTCCTTTTCTAAAAAGGATGATCGGTTCCGGGTGCATGTCTTCGGACCGTGAGTACCTTATCTATTATGTTTTATAAGATTATGTCCTATTGGGCATTCCGCTCACTTTTCTATGTTTTCAATGTTTTAAACCCCTCCTCCAGAGTTAGCGGTTTAGATTTACAGCGTGACAAGTGGATGTCGATGGATTGAAGGCGTGAGATTCGAAGCGGTACGTTTGTTTCGGATTTACAGTTTTAAATTATGAGATGTATTGTATTTCTGTATGTAAACTGTATTGGTCGACATTGTCCCAGAGTTGTACTATTTTTCTTGGACTTTATGGACTATTTTAAATATTATTTGTGAAAGAAAGTCTTCGGAGCAAACTATATTGATATTTATGTATTTAGCTTTGTGATTTTATTAAACAGTCCAATTTAATTAAGTTAAATTTTAAATTAAACCCTAATAATCATAGTTCTATCCTTAGGGTCGTGACAAATATTTATTATTATTACAATCATCACCATCAACCTCTTTCAACATAATTGAGTCCACTTCTTCCATCAGTTCTTCGAAAAAATGAAAACCAATCAGGTAATACTATACATTACATATTAAAATTATTATTACATTAAATATAAACAAATTTATTATTATTCATCATAATTAATTAACAACTAATTTTTCTTCTTTTCCATAATTTTTTATTGCAGCTCAAAAGAAACAAAGAAAAAAAAGTAGAGACGAATAAAAATGTATAAATATATACACACACAAATATGTAAATAAATGTATGCAGCTTACAAACTGAACTCTTATTGTGTACCATATTTTATTTTTATAAAATATTTACCTATTAAATAGGAAAATTTACATCCCTGTAATAGCACTGGTAACACTAGTAAATTACTATGGATTAATTTTAAAAATTCCCCCCGAACAATGACTTATGTAACACTTTGCCCCCTGAATTTTAAAAAGTAACATCTGTTCCCCTAAACTTTATTCCATTAACAAGTTTTATCCTTCTGGTTACAATGAGTGACGGAAATCATCACGTGTCAGGTACATGACCCATCTGAAGAGGATATTATCGTAAATTAACCTACAACTACGTTATTAAGGGGATGTTTGTTTCTTGTATTCGTTACTAATTCTGAATCGTGATTCATGATTCTCTACAGTGTTTTTCTCTTACAAAAAACACACATAAAACGAAAATAATTTTGAATCATAATTTTAAATTCATGAACCAAACGTTCACTAAAAAAACAATTAAATGGGGAGTTGGATGCCGTCGAATGGTATTATCAAAACATATTATTGAAGCTGCTGGAAGTCTTTTTAATGGTTTTGAGTTTTTTATTATTATTATTATTTTGTTTAGATTCCAAGAACCATTAACGTAATGGCTCATCCCTTTGCGTTTTCTGATTTTGTTTGAAGCTGCTCAGCTTTGTAGTGGTCCTGGGAATTCATATTTGCAGGAGCGGCATTTGTATCTTTTTAAACTCCTTTTTGTAATAATACACTATTTCAGCCAACAAAGAAAGAAAAAAAAGTTGATTCCAGAATAGCTATTTTAGGAGGAACGAATTTTACTGTGCCAATCTGCGTTTCTGTAGGTAAATTTTTTAGTCAATAAGTTGTAAAAAAATAATAATAAATTTGTGGCAATTCTTGAAGAAGAAAGAATTAAATCTGATTTATTGTTGTTGTGATTTCTTGATTTGATCATATTTTTCTGATTTGCTCGGAGGTGGGAGTCATGTTGCTTGATGGGGGAATAATCGCTTAACCGAATGCAACAAAAAAATTTGTCTCGCTGGTGTTGTCTTCACTTTTGGATCCAACTTACATCGACATCAAATAGGACCTTAAAATTTTTTATTTATCCAGCCGCTGCTGCTACCACCGTTTGTACTACAAAAATTTTCCATAGATGAATGAGGTGTAGAAAAAAAAAATAAAATGAGAATGAAGATTGTGAATTTTTTTAATAAAAATGAGGAATTATTTGATTAGGAAAGTGTAAGTATAATTGTATTTTTAATTCTTACTAAATAAATGATACGTGATAATTCTGTCACTTATTGTAACAAAAAGATAAAATTTATTAACAGAATAAAATTCAGAAAAATAGATATTATTTTTTAAAATTTAAAAGATAAATAGAATTTTTGAAATTAATCCATTACTGTTTCTAATACCCATCGAAATTTTCGGGTTTGGGCAAGCTGACAACCCAAGTCTTATTGTCGTCTTCCCCTACATTTTCTTTGGTGGAATCCGCACAAAATTTTCAACAACTAAAAATAAAAATAAAATAAAAAAAAGGAAAAGAACAGAAAAAAGTACTGACAGACTCAGTTCTAATTTCTAACTGCTCTGGAAGTTTCACTCTTAACTCAGTTTAGATCGTTACTTTTTCTCGCAGTTCCTTCTTTCCAAATTTTCCCAAGAAAATCGTACTCTGGAGCTTCGGAATTCTCGAACTCAAGGTAAGAAGTGGCCAAATTCTGCTATTTTCTGATCAGTTGTAATGTTTTTCCCATCTGCGTATGTCCGATTTGAAGATTTTAGGCTTTAAGCTTTAGGCTTTTTGTTTGATGCAATATAATTTGGTCGATCAGAAGATAGGGATTGTTTGTTTAGTCAGAAAAAAAGAGGAAAAAGTTATAGTTGTTGTTTCAAATGATGCCCGGAAGAAGAAAGAAATGGACGGAGGCTGAGGAGAGGACTTTGATTGACAAGTATGGTGAGATGGTCTCAGATGGGACTCTTGCGAAAATGAAAACCCGAGAGAAGAAGTTCAAACCGATTGCCTCTTATGTGAATTCTGTGCATCATGTTCAGGACCCTATTGCCTACCCTTGGCAATGGTCTTGGAAGGACGTTTCCACAAAGGTCCAGAACATGAGGCACCAGTATTTGCTGGTCAAGCAGAAGATTAAGAAACAACCGCAAGAGAGTAATTCGGAGGCCGGTGGAGGGGGCGGGGAGTGCAGTGGGGAGGAGTTTGATTGGGTGGAGGGGCTTACACACTGGTCGAACTTCTTGAGATACAAGGAGGTTTTTGGGGACTTTGGCCTTGTGGCTAGTAATGGGAATGATATAATGGCGGTTGCAAATGGTGATGACGGCGATGGCGGTGGGTTTATTGGTGGGGGTGGTATAGGGATGGAGATTGTGGAGTTTGGGCAAATGGGTCATTCTGGAGATGCAGACTTTGGGGCAGGGATTGATGGGGTTGATAATGGAGTGATGGGTTTGGGTTTTGAGTATGATGGGGAGGAGGCGGAGGAGAATTATAATGGTAATGGTCGGGTTAGGGAGGATGGAGATGATGGTTTTGTGTATGAAGAAGTTGAGACGAATGGATCCAATTTGAACAGAAAGAAGAAGAGGAAGAAGGTGTTGAAGGGGTTGGGGAAGAAGGCTTGGGGGTTTCTGGGAAGCCAGTTGAGGAACTTGAGGGAAACCGAGGCTAGGTTCGAGCAACGCGAGGTGGAAAGAGAACGGGAAAGGCAAAGAAGGGAGAGTCTTAGGATGGAGTGTGAACGAGAGTGGGAACGTAGATGGGAGGAGTGGGAAAAGGAAAGTTTGGAGAGGGAGAAGACTAGAGACAATTTGAGGATGCAGAGGATTCAAGAGTGGGAGGCTTTGGAGAAGGAGAGCGAAGAGCTGGAAAGAAGAAGAAGGGAAGAAGAGTTGCTTCATGAGAGGGAATGGGAAGAGAGGACACATAGGAGGAGATTAGAATCGAAGAAGAGGATTGACGAGATGTTGAGTCAGCACAGGGCAGAAATGGGCCAGATGCAGACCCGCATTCTTCATGAGCAACAAAATCTTACCAACCAGTTACTTGGGATCATGTCTCAGTGGACCACTCATCCCGCTGCACTTTCTGATCACACCAGCGCTAGCAATCATTACCTTTCACAAATGATGCAAAATTTGCACCATGTGAACAGTTTGGTTCATGATGATGCTAGGGTTGAGGGAGAAAATCAAGATGACCAATTCATTGTTGATGGATGATGTCTTTGCCTGCAACATTAATTTCTGTTTGGTGTATGCAAGAATATTTGCATTGGAGACATGTAAAGGTTAGCTGATTGTTAAATGTATTCGTATGTCTTATATCTATGTATTTTCTTCAACTAGGTATTGTTGTAAGCTGAAATGTCTAGATTGAATAAGACTCTAAATTCAATATTTGAATTTTTGTTGTAAACTAAGTTGTGTACTCTGAATAAAGTTTTCTTTCCACCCATAGGATGGAGTTTTCAGTTTTGATTTTTACTGCCGCTAGTATATATATAAACTGGATATGCTTTCAAGCCCCTAGCTTCTGCAAACCAGAGTTCTAAGTCAGCCAAAACAAAAGAGTGTCCATAAATCAGAGGATCATTTCGCTGGCTTGAAAAAATAAGGGGTTGCGAATATTGTGTTTCAGCTCTACAACAGACATATAGATCTTCAAGAGTGCACTTTTCACATAATTACACACTGTCCCACAAACTTTGTGCTGCCTCCAGCCACGAAAATTTTCCTGCTGTAGTCTAGCCATTTTATTCCAAACGAAGATAACTTGCTCTTAAGTAGCCTACAGTAATTCTCCACAAAGGTGGCTAACTGATTTTTCATCCCTCTACACTAATTGTTAAAGTATAAAAACTTTGTTGGCCCACCTCCTAATAGGTTAAGCTTTTGGGATGAATTGGTAAACTAACATGGCATCAGAGCGGGAGGTCCTGAGTTCAAACCCCCGTAATTGCACTCTTTATCCCCATTTAAAATTGTCATCATGTGTTGGGTCTTTAATATATCTCGGGCTTTAAATATTCACGTGTTGGGCTTTCCAATTAATTTACCCACACGATTGCCCATTGTCCAGCCCACACGTGAAGGGGAGTGTTAAAGTATAAAAACTATTGTTGGCCCACCTCCTAATAGCTTAAGCTTTTGGTATATATTGGTAAACTAACACTAATAACACCAGTTTATCAGCACAAATGAAAGAATGGTCTTAAGTTGTAAGTACTAGAGTCCTCATCATGTCAATGTCCATGGAGAAAGGGAAAGCTTCTTTCTTAGAGTTTTGGCATGCCAAACCCTCTCTGGTAGAAAACTTCGAGTTATAAAATGGAAGAAAGATTGAATGGGGGAAAAAAAAGAATTGAATTTCATGTTAAATCAAAAGAAGTAAATGTAGCATCTTTTGCATTAGCCATGTGGTCGTGCATACAATTGCATTAGAGGTTTACCTTTGTCAAGACATGTCTGACTGCATGCCTCTCCAGGCATTGGAGTTGATGAGTGACTATATTCAGGCGAACTAAAAGGAATATGTAGAAAATTTTGAATTTTGCTTCTTGAATCCGATGATAAGCTCTGAGCAGAAAGGCGGTGAAGGATCTTGAAGCATGTCTGTATCAGGATTGTACTTTGAGATGAAGTCTAAATGGTCAGTGGCTGAACGAAAATTGACCAAGAGAATTTCTTTGATTTCTGATGTATGTTATGTAATTAACTTCTTAAAATATGTGAGTGTTGTGCTTGAGAAATTGTTTTTCATGAGGTTCGGATAAGATTTTTAGGAAAAGAGACGACGCCTTGTTATATAGCTTGTAAATAAAGCATAAGCTCTTTTAGATCTATGTTACTAATGACTCTGAAAATGCTACACAGCAAAAAGATGATGGATAGATTCCTTTGAAACTTCCAAATCAATTTTATTCTCCTATTTGTTTCACCGTCCTCTTCAAGACTTCAACTATTAATTTGTCATCTTCCTCTGCTATCTATTTCCTCGCACCTCAAGGCTATCCTCATGACTAAAGAATTTAAAAGCCAAAAATTGTTAAAGTAGTACTAAACTCAGCTAGACAGTGTGTTTATTAAAGAATTTTGCGAATAAAAAAATAAATAAAAAAACCCCCTTAAAAGTGAAAAGTAGTATTTTCGGTTTTACTACACTTTAACAGGTTGTTCGATTTTAATCTAATACTTAGAAATGCGCTTGCGCTACTTGGTGTCCCCTAATTACACAAAAGTTGAATTATTGATTCACCTATTTTTTCTCAAGAAGAAACTTTATTAAAGAAGCGAAGACGAGAAACGGAACAACACCAACAACAAACTAGGACATGCACCGCAGCTAAACAACACTATAAACTGTCGCCATTCCAAATGGTCAAGAAAAACAAGATCCGTAATAACATTCAAAGAAAAACGACAACAAAGAAAAAACAAAAAAAAGAAATGCTGAAAAGCTTGCCCACTTTGCCAGATTATGGCCAGCAAAGTTCACGGTCGTAGGAGCGAACACCAACTCATACGCACAGAACATCCTGGTCAAGCTATCAACATCTCTCTTGATCGAATACAGCTCCCACCTGCACTTGTCAACAGGACCAGACAACAGCCTCACCACCCAAGACGCATCAAACTCACAAACAACTGTGGAAACTCCCTAAGAGAGGCGAGACAGAACCTCCTTCACTGCCATTGCCCCAACCGCGGACACTACAAAATCGAAAACACGAAAAGTAAAGTTCTCGACCACTGCACTTGAAAATCGTGGATAACACCCACAAACACTGAACCAAATTGAGAGAACCGAACATCAGTATCGCATTTGAGCCAACCCGGCAGAGCGGCCTGCCACACCACTCAGACGGGAAATGGCTCTAATACTAGGACTGAAATAGAAGACTTAAACACTTCAATAGTATCTAACCCTCTGCATTGATGGACCGCAGCATTCCTCGCTCTCCATAATTCTCCAAAGCACCGTCGCCTACAAGAAAACATGGGTTGAACGGGCAAAAGAAAGCAATTGAGAGAGACTCGCACCATCAAGACATAAATGTACTTGTTGCACGAACTCTATTTTTGCTTTCTGTAGTTTAACTGATTAGTCAACTCTCCACATGCTGGACTCCATTGTAGACTTTTGTGTTCTGACCATTCAGTCCCTCGAGCTGCCGTTCAGATTTCTCCCATTTCGCCTTTGAGACTCCAATAGTCTGACATTTTCGCTTTCCAGAAAAAGGCTCGCAAAACTCTGCATGTCATAGTGAAAATCCTTCAATATAATTTCTCAGGTTATATTTCTATAATTTTTGTCCTTATATTTCTTTTCTTTTTTCAGAAGGTAATCCGTATTTTCAGTCATTTCCCATGTATCAAATACTTACGAATTTGAACCTTTTCTTTTTCTGAAAATTTAAGTAGTGAAAATGAAGTATCAATTTAGTAACACTTATTGGAGGAAATTAGTTGTCTTCTCGAAATAAACTAAAATCATTCATTAACGAACCAAATAACAATAGGATGAAAGTTAGAAATTGAAGATAATTGCACAGCATAATTAAGTTCGAGGACCATCTTAACATGGAAAAAAAAATGTCAAAGAAAAATTGCAGTAGCTCGTCCCAGCATCAAATAACATTTTACTACGACACTCCCTGCGCTATTCTCAATTCTGAACTTTTAATTTAATTTACTTAATATTATTCAATACGAACGTAATGATAAATAACTCTAGTTATCTACCAAATTTCTTGTACAAATTGATGTGACAAGTGATTCGATCATCAGTTTCTAATTAGTGAATATACTTATAGAAAATATAATTTTACCAGGTAGTTTCTTTAGTAAGACAATCTTACCGGTAATGTCAGTTTTTGACCGTTGGATCAAGTTAAAATCACATTAGATTTAAAAAGTATGTAGAACCAACAATCTCTGATAGATTTGACTATTGAAAGTAGAGAGCTATCAGTTATTTATTTTCTGATCCTTTCAGAGAAGCTCCATTTAACCAAGTAAAATGTAACAATAATTTACTACGTTTTACGTAACTTGGATCTCTCTCTCTCTCGTGTAAATATGCCCATACATATCTTATTGAGACAAACACAAATAATAAAATGGGAGAAATTTATAGTTTCCTAAAATTTGTGAACAAAAGTGCAAGTAGCTGGAGAGTGATCTTCCTTCATTGTTCTCTTCAGAATGTGTTCCGTTCTGTTGAAGATGTGGCTTATTGTTGTCCAGCATCTGCATTGGTTCCCCAGCATAGAGATGCTGGATCCCGCAGTTTTTCACTCAGCACTTGCTAGGTTCAAGACTTCCTTTGTAATCTCTGAGTTGGAATTCAAATTTGACTGAAACATTTTGGGCATTGTAAGCTGAAGTCGATGAACTCGCATCATTTCCTGCATAGAGATTGGACTGTATTTGACGCTCGTTGTCATAAAATAGGAACATATAGATGCGGAGAGTTTACACTTGTGCAGCCACTTTCATGCCTGTCATTCCAGTGCCAATTCCAAGTGCGACCCCATGTCGTTGCAGATCCATTAGGAGATATCCAAGGGACTTCACAATGAATTTTGAAATCTTGCAGCCCTTAAAATCAACAACAACGCAGAAAATAATGCCGAGGAAGGTGTCATCAAGGCGATTGGAAGGAAGTGTGATGACGTTTACTGAAAACTTCTCTGATTGAGAGTTGAACCAATTCGGAATTTCATTTCCTGGCCAACAACTTTCAGTCATATCTGGATCACCTCCCTGCATCTATGAATGTTGCTGTTAGCTAGTTTTCTTCTTCAAAGAAAAAGAAATCGTGTATATGATATTGGACAATATGACCATATATTTTTTGAAATAACTAATAGTGCTGTACTTTTGGGGGGGAAAATAGGGGTGTTATTTCTTCTTCTTCTTCTTCTTCTTCTTCTTTTTTTATTTTAATTTTTGTTATTTTAAGTTTTACACTGGGAAATAGGGTCAAGAGCTTTAATTCATCAAAACTGATATAGGTACTCCATTTATTCAAGGAAAGAGATATATTGTATTGTATTGTATAAGGTGCATTGTATTGTGTTGAATTGTCGTAATTATACAATATGGTATTTAGTGTCATGACGTATGGAGTTAAAATATAAAATTTTAAAAAGTTTGGGGTCAAATTGTAATTTTTACAAAAATTTTGGGGTCAAAATTCAAAATGTAATTTTGCCAAAATTTTAAATGTAACTTTAGAAAAATATAAATTTTTATTATGCCCCCTTAATTTTTAAATAATTATAGGCTCCGACATGACTCTATGTTGGCTAGACTCCGACCCTGGTCGTGCCCAAAACCAACATTAATCATAAATTTGTTATAAAATAATATAATACAATACACTAAAAATTAGCAATATTCAATAATACGACATAAACAGTATTAATTTACTATTCTTATTAGTTTATATAATATAATGGTCACGCTAAATATTGTATTATCGTATTCTTAAATACAATACTTTAATACGGTCAAACATACATGTGGTTAAAGTATTAAGAGAGTGAGAGCGAAAGAAAGGACCAAGAAAAAGGGATATTCTAAGAGACCGGCCAAGGAAGAACATACATATTTTGACGTTGCATTTACGATGTGCGTAATTCTGAGTAATGCATCTGCCATTATGTTCTTTGCACTGCCATCAAGTTTTAGGCAATTATAGAATATGAATGTCCCAACCTTGTGATGATTGCCTTTCCAGCCTTCTGTAAATGCTTTTGAAGTGGACACTCCCTACAGTGACATTCAGCTCCACGCATCAACGCTTGCTAGAGATGGTGGTAGTGCCGGTAAATATTGGAGTTTTGGACAGCAGCGCAGGCTAAGGCTTTGAAGAGAACGCGAACTAGAAATATTTTCAGGGAGAGACTCAAGGTTTTAACATATATTCAGGCTTAATGTTTCAAGGGCAATTAACTGTCGAATCGATGGTGGTAGATTCTTAATACCCGTTTCCATCAAGGATAAGATCCATTAAACATTCCATAGGCGTTGAGATTTCTGGGAAGTTGTTTAAATTTGAGCAACCAGAAAGATTAAGATTAGAAAGACACTTCAAGTCGCATATGCTAGTCGGAATACTCTCAAGCTTTGTGCAATTCTTTATGTTTTAAGCATGTAACATTCCTTGGAAGCACCGAAAGATTTTGAAGAGCTGCGCAACCGTTTAGATTCAAAGATTTAAGCTTTGTCTAGATTTTGATCAGGAGGCAATTCAAGCAAACTTTTACTACATTCAAGATTTATCCTCTCAAAATTTGAAGCGCTAGAAAGACATGGAACTCAAATCAACTGCTCGGAATAACTAAGGTTGATCCCTTTTAGCTTTGCAAGATTCTGTAACAAACAACAACAAAAATTAGAAAAATTGACAACTTATCATAAATCTTGAACACAATTCAATATAATATATGAACAAAAAAATACCTGGTTTTCTTACCAAAGGTCCTCAACCTGGCTTTGAGGCATGCTAAGCTCAACAAGATTCTCCGGGGTAAAATTTGATGGCAAACATTTTAAAGGGTGTTCATGCCAATAGAAATAAACAAGAGACTCAGGAAGTGATTCAAGACCTTGAGAAAGATTAATTTTGCACTCTCCGACAGAACTGGATTTGTAAATCTTGAGAAATCTTAGAGAAGTCATGTTTGAGAAGACTCTAGAACTCAAGCGTCTTAAGGCTTGTTCTTTTGATGTTTTTGAGTTAGGTAATTTGAGTGTAGATTTTGAGTTGAGTTTGAGTTATAAAAGTTGTAACTTGAGTTTGTGTTTAGTTGTGTACATTTGAGTTATGGTTTGAGATAAGAATCTTTTTTAAATTTGTGTTTGAGTAAGTCAAAACTTGAATTTGTTTTTATATAGTATTTTAATAAAAACTCAATGCTGATGAAAAATTTTAATAGGGTATATGGGTCTAGTTTTATTCGTATTTTCGTTGTCAACGCATAGAAAAAAAAATCATCTCAATCAGAATTAAAACGAAAAAGTTATAGCATTTTTAAGAATAGAAAAAATATTGTTCATTAACTTGAGTTCGAGTTTCTGAACTCGAGTTGAAGGGAAAACTTGAACTCGAGTTCAAACTCAAATTTAAACTGAGTTCAAACTTAAAAGAACATTAACTCGAATAAAGTTGTAACTCGAGTTGTTTTTTTTTAATTTTTCACTCAAAAACATAGTTGCCGAACAGGCCCTTAGCTAGTCATGTCTTAGGAATATGCCTTAACTTATTCCATTCCCTAGCAATTAAATGAAAAGCTAATAATATTCAAGTAACATGACATATAAATATATATTAGAAACTACACATACATATGGAGAGAGTGAGAAAAATATGTATTTAACATTTTTCTGAAAACAATTTTGTCGTTGATATTTTTTTTGTGTAGTTCATGCAATATTTTAGAACATGTATTTTTTCTTAGGGTAAAAGTAGTAATTAAGGTGTACACTTTTGGCACTCACTGTAATATTTTGCGGTACCTTATATATGTCCTCTGCATTCCCTATAACCTATAATACTTCCCAAGATCCTTCCTATATTTCTGCGGAACAATTTCTTGAACAATTTCTTGTGTAATATCCGAGAAATTCATATGTATAAATCATGAAATTAATCAAGATTTACACAATGAATTTCTTAGCACGCTTCAATTTGTTTATCGATTTATTTATGATTACGGCTTGAATCAGATAAACTGTGATATACCATTTACAATTTCAGTTAAGACGAACCTTGAGAATTTGTCAAAAATTTGAATGACGATCCTTGAGAATTTGTCAAAAATTTGAATGACGATTTCTTTATACGCTGTCAAATTATGTCAGAATTATTTCATGACGAAAGTTAAAGGACTCTTTAGCTCTACAGCTAATGGAATTGTAATGTTCGGAAAATTCACTAATTTGAATTCCGAGAGAAACACGAAATTCAGATAACGAATTTTTCTGATATCGTATGTATTTTGATGATATGTATTTTGTGGTGCAATTAAGCCACCTCATATCTTAATGATTGAATTAAAAAGGAAATTCAACGTTCATAGTTTTGAATAAAAAGTTCCTAAAATGGAATTTTTGGGAATAAAAACATTCTGTGAAATATCAATACTGACGTAAGAAATCTTGGATTATACTCGGAGACTTCTAATTTCTGTTAAGACGGAATTTAATGTAAGGATCGGAATTTATATTCCATAATGTATGGAGTTCAATTTCCTAAATCAGTTAATAAATAATAAACATGGATGAATTTTTGTTACAGCAGTATTAGCAACAACAATTTGAATCATGCCATACTATAAGTCTAAGATTGTGGGTACAACTGAAAGTAAAACTCACAGATAAAATTTATTGTGATATGAGCAAATCAAATCAAATGTTGTCTTAAGAGAAGATTCCAATCCAATGGATGGGAATTGATCAAATTTGAATTGGAAGGTTAGGAGTAAAGCATCAATTATCAAGCAAAAAAAAAAAAAAAAATGAAGGTGGCGTCCAAGAGGTGGAGGAAAAAGACAATATTTGTCTCTCCAACACAAGTTAAGTCCACTTAAAAAGAGTGATAAGGAATCTTTTCAAACTTAGGAGAAATCTACTAGTTAATAAGTGATACGTTTTTTTTTTTATAAAATTTATTTCCGCAAGCGTACGGTGTCAAGTTTTGAGTATAGGGTGAGTGAGTATCATCTCCACAGGAATTGACTTTATATTTATCGTTAAGTACCGCGATTATCGTAACTTAACTTTATTTAGGCAACCTAATAAAATGATAATTAAGAAAAAAAATAAAATAAATATAAAGATAAAAATAAAGTATCTATACACAAATTGTCTAGGGACTTGATTTCGCTTTATTATTCCTATGTTCATCCTATTATGTAATCGCTAATCAATTACGTTCAGGGTGCGTTTGGTTACAGTGACGGAATGGTAATGAGAATGGTAATGGGAATGAAATTGGAATGCGTTGGAATCATAAACTGATTCCATTGTTTGATTAGAGTTATGGAATCAACACCTGAATGAGGATTATGCTGTTTGGTTGATAATGGAATGGAATTGAAAAAATTGTATTTTGACAAAAATACCCTTGATTAATAATCCTAAATAATTTAATATTTTAATTAATTAAAATAGTATAAACATAATTTAATTATTGAAAAAAACTTTTTATTTGAAAGATAGTAATTTAAAAACTATATTTTAATTGTAAAAAAAATAATATTTGATATTTTTATGTAATAATAAATTATCACAAGCTTAAATATGATAACTTTTGACATCTACCATTATATGTTCTGTGACAAATATAATTTTAACCCCTATCAATACAATTTTTATGCAATATTGTCACACTATAGTTTCTTAATAATTAATGCATACATAAATTTTTAAAAAAAATCAACATCTCATCCCATCCCTTGTAAATAATATCACTAAGTCATAACATAATATCACTTATAGTCAATAAAAATAAGCATAAAATCAACATCCACTTATGCCTGCAATCCTACCGTGGTAAAACAAAAAAAAAA
>NW_010359389.1:49418-74704 GCF_000414095.1 Morus notabilis | reverse complement strand
TATATATATATATATATAATCAATTGAACTACATATATACAATTGAGTGTATACAATAACGTTGGAACAATAAAATTGAGAATTCAATTATCAAATTTCTCTCCTTTTGGACTACACAAAACCGAAATTGGGTGCAACAAATTCAGATAAATAATTAAATTCAGATTTTGCCCAAGTTATGAATCTCCATACGCCAACTACATATATAATTCCAAAATATAGTTATATGCTAAGTGAAGCAAGTTCCTAATTAATACAATTTAATAAAGTGCAGCATAATCCTAATTACTTACAATACCAAAAGAATCGGAGGCTCCTAAATATCACCGGCAAGCAAAGCTCTAGCCCACTCCTCTTTTTCATCATCAGGGATACTAAAAAAGTAAGAAACTAAAGCATCATCTTTTATCATCATCCGAGCTACCTTATGTCGTTCAAGTGCGGTAATGGTTGTGGTCCTTTGTAGCTCATCCCTAATCCGGCTATGTTTTTCGGTCATGTCTTCACCGATAGCCCGACTTAAACGTTCACTTGCCTTTTCAATAACACCAGCAAGTAAAGCAGATGATCTTTCAATGGCTTCATAAGCCTCCGAGTCCTTTGTAGTCTTCCTTTTTCTTTTTGACGACCCTTGAGATTAAGCTTGAGTTGGAGGAATAGCCGATGCTTGTGAGAAAGACATTGGCTGCGCTTCATCCACAAAGGTAGTATTGTGAATGTCATTGACAAAATCCTCGTCAATATTAATATCGTCAGCTGATTCTTTTTCAAATTCTTTAATTACATCAGCAGCAGCCTCGGCACCCATACCTGTTACACGATCTTTGCCGAAAACCATACACAAGTCCTCATAGTAGGGAAAAGCCTTGGTCTTAAACGGTAACGCTTCCTTGTGACTCTGAATTTTAATACAATGAAACATTAGCATAATCCTGTCCATACCTGCTTCGAAGTTCATTCATGCCCCAGGACCATTTAAATTATATGTTGACATGGTATGCAAGTTAATAATATTGGACGTGCATAACAACATAACAATGTCCTTAACCATAAAATTGTGACGTGCATGCATGTAATGTCCTTCACCATAAAATTGTCATATCTTAAAAGAACTAAATTTAAAAAAAAAAAGTACCTTAAGATATGCTTCCCATACCGGCTTCTCCGCTGTAACCGTTTTTCTATCCGGATCCCATCCGAAACCACTACAATTAGGCCCAGTTAGCATTTCATGCACTATTTGAAAATTAGTCTTCAAAGTTTTCATTCTAGACTCTATGTGTGGCCTAGCTAGTAAGTCGCATCCCGGCAACCTACTATGTAACTTTTTCTCAAGCGCATGCAGATGTCCCGCCTTGAAGTTACCTTCTGCTTTATACGTTCCCTCATTATGTAACTCCATTAAAGCTTCAATTAAAAATTTATCCTCATCTTCATTCCAAAACCGTTTATTTTGACCTGGACCTCTGGATTTGGAAGTGTTCATCTTAATTATAACAAAGAACAAACACGTATACAATATTACATCAACATCCTCTATGATATATAAATAGTATGTTGCAAATATTATAGATAAAAAGCAATTCAAAGCGATGCATATTATTCGAATGTGCTGGATAAAACATGCAAACAACATTAGTTTGTTCTAATACAAGCAAACAATACAGGTTCCATTACAACTTCCAAGGGAAAAACACATAGACAATTGTCATGCATTCCTACGGTTCCTCCAGTCATTAAACATATCTTGGGCTACAGTATTCCTCCACCCATTCCACTCCTCTGAAGGCTCAACAACCGTTATCAAATCATCATTATCTTCTTGTTCTTCATCTTCTTCAACATTCTCACACTCATCTTCTGGAATTGGATCTGGAACGTCGTTAGGCATTTCACGTCTAATAAAATTATGTAACAAACAACATGCTAAGATAATGCGATTTTGAGTTTTAATAGGAAAGAACGATGGACTACGAAGAATTGCCCAACGACTCTTAAGTACACCAAAACATCTCTCAATCACATTCCTAGCATGTGAATGTTTCATATTATAATACTCTTGTGCATTCCTAGGTTGTGTTCCATCTTCCCATTCCTTTAGATGGTACCGTTGGCCACGAAATGGAGCTAGGAAACCTTTACAATTGGTGTATCCAGCATCAACAAGATAGTAACATCCTGTTAAAAGAATTGATAAGCATAAATTTAACATTTTGTAACTGTAACAACGAATGATGTAACAAAGAACGAGTAAACTACTTTACTAGTAACAAACATACTTACCGTTTGGAACACGTAAACCATTTGCCCTACGTAGAGCATCGCGTAATACTCTACCATCAGCTGCAGATCCTTCCCATCCAGGCAACACATATATAAATTCCATATCTCGTGTGCATACTCCTAAGACGTTTGTTGCAACAGCTCCATGTCGATTACGGTATTTAGGTCTCTCTGTCATAGGCACTCTCACCCTAATATAGGTTCCATCTAGTGCACCTAGGCAATTCTATAATATATAAAAGATATAATTACTAATTACACCATGGGTGCTACCCATTTTAAACATAACACAGAAATAGGTACGTACCTTAAACCATTTCCACCTATCATCAGTTGAGTTATCTGCAACCGGCTCAGGTCTAACAAATAACACTCCATGAAGTCGAATGATTGAATGCAATACATTGTGAAAGTACTTACTAACCGTTTGTCCAGATCTCATAAAATGGAAATTTATAACTCTATTTTTCTCATGGTGAGCAATGGTATGTAAAAACATAGCCACTTGCTCATCTACTTGCAAATACTTAGACGCTTTCAACCCACCCCTAGTTTCTAGCAATGTGCACAAATTAGTGAAGGCATTTCTATTCATCCTTAATTGATCTCTGCATATGACATCACTTGCGTAAGCTAGTTGATAAACATATTGCCTATGAACAAACACGTCGAGCACATAAAGTTGTCTCTGTAGTTGTATTGGTTCTATATCCTCCATCACCACTCTTTCCATCAATTCAAAGAACCATTGCACTACATGCATAATATTCAACCAATGTAAAAGCAAAGCCACTATCTTCCTCTTTCTCAGACTTTCACTTTTGACTAATCCTAAGCGAGCCATTATCCTACAATAAAACAACCAAAGCGAGCCATTTAAATGCACGCTCATGAGTTTAATTTAATAATAGCAATGAAGTGAACAATACATTGCTATAACAATTCCTATGGATATGCCATCAACAAGGTATGAAGTCGACATCCATATGCGAGAGGCTTCTAAATTGTAGCACCAATTATCACATTGTAGCACCAACTAACAATATGGAAAAAAGTATGCATATAAAAACAAAAGAGAAAGCGTGAATATATAAAAGCAAGGAAAGAAAGACTACCTGGAGCTTCGTAAGCCTTCTACGGATGGCCTCTTAGGATGGAGATCGAGAGGCAAGTATTTTTTCTCTTGATGAAAAGCCTAACCACCTTTCTGCAAAACCAATATTCAAAAATACACAAAACTGATATTCTGCAAAATAATCAATCCAAATTCAACCCAAAAAGACAATAACAAAATCACATTGCCGTTTTCCGAGTGGAAAGCCATCACAAATAACATGTATCACACCTCATTACAAATTTTGAGTGATGAAGACCTTGGAGTTTTGGGGATTATGATTTGCTAAGTAAATATGTAAAAGGCAGAAACATGTTTCAAAGCACATTCATTTTCCAAGTTTTCCTCCCTGTTTTCAGTTCCCATCCTTTATGCAGTGGGATTTGGGATTTCTTTCAAAAAATCAAAACAAACCCAGAACAGAGATCTCCAAGAACCACGAAGGAAGAAGAGGGAAGATTGTACCTGCGGTCGTTTCTCGTCGTCAGCGTCAACAGTCGATCGACTTTCCGTCCGTCAAGTGTCTGCGCTGGCCTCAGTTGGAGTCGTGGTCGAGGGGAGATGTGGCGAGAGGAGATGCGGCTAGGGCTCCTTTTCTTTTGATTGGGGACGAGGGGAGACGAGGGCCAAATTGGGTGAAAAAAATAAATTGGCGGAATGGAAAGGCCATTCAAGCCACCCCCCGCCTGAATGAAGATTCACTCAAATTGAGTGAATCAGCTTTCCCACGGAAAGCAATTCCGTGCCAAAATAAACCAACCAAACAATGGAATTATCAGAATTGTGATTCCTTTCCATTCCATTCCTTCCAACCAAACATGCCCTCAATTCATTAATCAAGGATCTAATGTCATCTCGCAACCTCTCCCGAGTGCCTCACAAGGAATTATATTTAAATACCCAAAACAATATCCCTATTCGAAATGAATATTTAAACACAAATTAAGCTTCGCCTTTAGAATTAGAAAATAGGAATATTGATCGCCTCCCGGCCTCACAATGACCTAAATCCTAATTTGATTATCTGAGCGTTGATCTCCTCCTAGTCTCACAACAACCTAGACTGTGTTTCTCAAATCTAGATAAAGAACTCAATCTCTCCCAAGCATCAAATTCACAATCTAAAAAAATCATCTAACTCATTGGCCAAATAAATTAGAAGCATTAAGCATAGAGAAAACTCGAATTCTAAACTTGAATTGGTGAAATGAACGGGGCCTAACAATATTCGAAATGCTTGTTCTTAGATTCATAATTCAAATCCACGTATTGCTGAGTTTAAGAGGTATTATAAAGTAGATGGTATGAGGCCTAGAAAGTTTGGACTTAACATGCCTGTTAGGTGGAATTCAACATATATGTTGTTAAAAAGAATGCATCGCCATATAAAAATGTTATTATTTTTTTTTACAATACAAAAATGAGCAGTGCAGTGTTGCAAGAAAGTGACTGATTCATTTATGAAAGATTTGTGACTTTTTTGGAAGTTTTTAACAACTGTACTATTTTATTATTCAGTATTTATTATCCTACTACTCCAATGGTGTTGCGTCAAATTTATGAGATTTCTGACTTATTTGAAACATATAGATATGATGCATTATTTAAACCTATGGTAGAAAAGATGGAAGCAAAGTTTAGGAAATATTGGTCTGAAATTCCTCTATTGTATTGTTTAGCAATTATTTTGGATCCTAGAGTAAAATTATATGGTTTTTGAAAATGCTCTTTCTCATATCCGTGCCCAAATGGGCATAAATTATTCTTCCCAAGTTGCTAACACACGTGAGAAGTTGTTTGAGATTTATGCAATTTACGAGAACAGGTTCTGTAATTTGACAACTGAACAAACGCAACAAGATTAGCCGACTCATTCAGAAAAGAAGTTTTAGAATTTTATATCTTCTCATCGTGGTAGCTCTAGTTCATCATCAAGTGCAAGTTTCATGGCTCCGCCATGAACACCAACAATGACAATACAGGGAGCTCAACGGCTACCTCGAAACAGAATTCTCGGTGATGGATGGTGCTGATAATGATGATAATTATAAAATTTTGGCACGGTGGAGGTTACAAGGTGTAAGATTTTCTGTTCTTTCAATATTAGTACGTGATATCTTGACTATTACAGTATCAATGATGTCTTCAGAATATGTCTTTAGCACAGCTACGAGGATAACTGAAGAAAAGAGGACTTTGTTGACTCTAAAAATGGTTGAGTCAGGGCCGAGCAGGGCCATATATGCTTAATTAGGGCCCGGCTGAATTTCTCTTTTGGACAGCTTGACCCGGCCCAAACTTTCAGCATTAATTCTCCCGAATAAAAATCTTGTCCGATGTCCAACAGAGAAAAGAAATTGATTTCATCCTCTATTAGAAGCAGCTTTAGACTATTGATTGAAATCTTTGCTATCAGTTTGTACTGGTCAAGAAAGGACCCTAACTTGAAATTATTTTACCTTAAAAAAATAACAAATAATGATAATAACTTGAAATGATTTTGTTCAAAGAAAAAAAACTCAGGGTACGACCCACTTTATAATTATGCTCTAAAACAAAAACTAGTATTGTCTGCCGCGAATAAGGTAAAACAATGAAACTAGGAAAGGGTGTGTTTCACGTTGTATATGACCAATATGTTTGAACGGATTCAGTTGCAAATAGAGTTGACCATTTGTATTCGCGTGTCGTGTTCAGATTGGTACGATTATGACAAGACACGATTAGAGAGAACACGAGCACGACACGATTAATAAATGTATTAAGAACTCAAACACGAACACGAAACGTTTATTACATGGGTAACACGAAACGATACGCGAACGCGTTTATTAAACAGGCCGTGACGGACTGACACAAAAAATATTTTTACGACCCGTTTATAATCTAACTAATAGGACATGGTAGGAAAATTAATACTTTTATATTTAGAAAGAACACTAATCAACTAGTAAATATTAATTATATTTTTTTGCATATTTATGGGCCTTAAACGATGGTGTTCGTACCGTGTCATGTTGATATGTTTAAAATTCATATAATTAAACGTGTTAAGCGGGTTGGCATATGTCCAGCACATTAATTTTCATTTTATTAAGGTCAACCCGTTAATGGCCCATATATTAAACGTTCGGTCCAAACCTATTTAAGTACATGTCATTTTTGTACCGCTTTATCGTACCGTGTCTGAAATTACCGGCCCTAGTTATAAACCTCTGCAAAAGCTACCTAACAGATGAAAGATGTAACAAGTTTCCATCTCTTTCTTATTTTATACCTTCAGTTTTAGTTTAACAGTAAATTAATGGTAAAAAATTAAAATTAAAATTATTGCTATTGCAAGGACATATGAATAGGTCACTGAAGAGCAATGTTATTGGATGCCACCCACTGATAGAAGGTGGAACCCACAGTATGAGACCCACTGGTGCTGCATTTTTCATCACTGAATTGTGTTTTTTGAAGAGCATGAAGAGAACCAGAAACAAGTTGATGAATATATTATTAACAATATCCAATATTCGTTCGGGATAGTGACAAAGCGTTATTTTTTGACACAAGAAGGTTTGTAAAGCACAATGAAATCCAGTTAGAATCTGATTACTAATAATTTTTATTTAACAAACCCTGTTAAACCCCAAACCTAAAAAATAAATGCCTATAAACCCATAAGAACCAATTGAGAAATCCCACCAATGGAACATTTTAAAAAGTTAGTTCTTTTGAACTATACAAATGCCAAAACCATCTAACCTATCAGGTCATAAAAATAGTATTTCTGACCAACACCATTAATTCCTTGAGTTAAGATTTCACAACATCGAGAGCTTTCCCCCAAAACGATACATAACCTGCAAAAGAAAAACAAGATATCAATAACCAAATTCATAGATAAATAATTTGGAGCAGAAAGTTATGAAAGCTAACAATGAGGGGCAAAAATTGAGTTGAAAAGATTGATGAAGCTCCGAAACGATCTGAACTTTACCATTATAGGTGTTCTAAAGGCTCAATTAAATGCTGGTAGGAAGGTAGATCCTGATAATGTCTTTCATTCGGAGTTTATGGCGGCATGTCGGGCACTTGCGCTGAACTTTAATTGCTGCTTCAATGCACTTCTTGCAGAAAATATGGCCGCATTTTGTAGACGTCTCTTCACTCATTGGACCTATGCATATCGGGCAATTGAAGGAGAGTGCCTCTGATGGTGAAATAACCGTGTCATCCTTTGTCTGCATCAGTAATTCAGGTTTTAGATTTAAACCCAAGCAGTTGTACTTAATGAAAATAATTGATGGAAAAAAAAATGACATTCAGCGTAGTTTATCTATCACCCAGGAGCTTAAATAATTATCAGATTCTCTGAATCAATGAAGAATAAAACACGGTGAAGAAAATCTTAAACATATGAACCTCAATGCAAGATGCAGGATCTGACACAAATAAAACATGAACAATGTTCTAATTTAACTGTCCTAGTTTTGTAATAAACAAACTTTTGGTGTACGAAGGATAAAGCAAAAGGAATATCATAAATAGGAACAAATTGTTGATGACCTGAACTTTGCAACTATCTTCTGAATTCATGTAAATCTCCCAGTTCAAAACTGCTTGATTTCTCAATAATCTTCTACGCTTGTTGCGGTGAACGGTAACAGGATATGAAGTTGATGCTTCTGCATATGAATTACACATGTAAGTCTATGAACAATAAGGAGGAGGGAAGATAGCCAACAAGTGACTACTAAGCCATAGTTTCAAGACTTAAACAAGGCCCATCTAGCTCATTTGTACAAGCATCAATGAAGAGGACAAGAAAAAGAAAAGAGACAGTCCATTGTAGGTTATCAAGAAAAGTACACAACAAAAACTATCAGAAAGGCACAAAACACATAATTGCACTAATTTGTAGTGAGTAAGAATAGAATGCTTCAGGAAGTCTGAATAAAGAAACACTGATTTTGTGTCAGAAAACGGTGAGCATATAGCTGTAATAAACAAAATGGAAACAAAATTAATCTTGTTACTTTATAGATTAAAGTAAATAAATAATTATTACCACTTAAAGAGTATGTTTGCATAGAGCAAACATGCATCTACTTATGCAAACATACATCTACTAAGAGCGAAAATATATAATAGACACATAATTTCATCAGGCACTATAGATTTGATGTGGTACTCATGTTGCCAACATATCATTGCACAGCATTAAGTGTTCAAAAAGAAATGGAAAATTATACAGAATGAAAATATCAGGTGCCATAGAACGGTAAAGGATATTCTTCTAAGCACAATCGTATTATTCTATCATGCATAAGCTATATATATTCAATTGCTTCATTGTCTCAAATCAACAACTAGAATAAGGGGGAAAAGAGTAAATGGAAGAAATATGTCAACAAACCTGAACGATTATTGTTCACTTCAGTATTGGCATGGGTTACAACTGTCACCTCAAGGTTTCTGCTGGAATTGTTCTTCGCCTGACAATAAGATGCTCAGTTAATAAAAAGCATGATAGCAAAAATAAAATGAATCACGAAGAAAATAGGAGTATCATACTTCAGCAAACATTGTTGGTGAAATTATGACAACGTCATCGTCGATGACCTCAAAATCCTTCACATTTTGTGGGGCTTGAGGTTTTCCATAGTCAGAAGGAACAGGAGGGTCATTTAGATCCAAGTCTAAAATCTTTTTTCCCCTCTGAGAATCACTCATTTCCTCTCCTAGTCTCTGCTGTATTTCCGACGTCGTCATACTATCATCAAAGCTCAATGATCCTATAAATTGATAAATTCAGAACAAAATATCTTCCACTCAAAAAGAACTTTATACACTTTCAAAGAACATGAAATAATATTACAAGAAAAAATATTAGATAAAATGAACCATAACATTTTGTAGTTGACGAAGATTGACAAGATACCCGGAAAATAAAGAAGTTGGAAAAACAACTCTAACTTAAGAAACCAATTGTTGGGTTATTGATTCCCAATCCCACTAAATCTCTCAAATATAACATAACAACAGAAAAACAAGAGTCCTAATCTAAGTGAAATTCTAGCTAAACAAAATTAAAAGTTCCTCATAAAACATAAATTTCTAATTTTCCCGCATCAGAAGTAATAAAAAGGACCGTTTCTATACATAAATACTATTTCAATTTCATTTCATTTGAAGAAGAGTTGTATTTTAAATGAAATTCTATAAAATGAAAACTTCATAATCAAACAAAAATTTCTAACTTTCCCTAAATCAGAAAAAAAAAGAGAGCCGTTTCTATATAACTTCTAATGAAATTTCATTTCCTATATCTTCGTCAGATGTTGACGAAGCTCCTAAATCTCCTTTATGTTCACAGAACAAGAAAAAATCTTCGAGAATTCAAAAAAAAAAAAAAAAACACAAATCAAAATAGCCATAGAGATAAATTTCCTAAAGATCAACAACCCTAGATTCTCATCTACGCTCAAATTTCCAAAATTTGTCACCAAAGCCACAAAATTCAAAAGCCAGAAATAGAAATATAAAAACCAACGGCTGATCAAACACAACCAATTGAATCAACAATCACAAAAACCGAACCAAAACCAAACAAATCGATCTCATCCAAATCGCAATCATAACAAGAACCAGATTTTGACTTTTCATACCTGAAGGCTGCGACATGGAGAGAGATGAGAGAGAAAACCAAAGCGATCGCCGAATCGCAAAAGAATTGATAAAAAAAAAAAAAAAAAGAAGATCGAATTCGTGAGATACAAGTTAAGGATAATGAACAGAACAACGATCCTCGCAAGATCTAAAGAATCATCCAACACACACATATATATAGATATATTTATGTATAAATACGTCCGAAATTAGGATCTAATATTCTGGATTTCGAACGAAGATTGCTTGAAAGTTCATATAAATAAACAAATGAACAAACAAAAAGTCAGTAATAGACTCTCTTTTCTTTTCTCCTTTTTCTCTTTCCGTTTTTTCTCATCGACTTCCCAACTGTCCACTCTCTTCTTCCGCGTCAGTTCCTCATTTTTATTTATCATCATAATAATAAATTTATTCATCAATAAAAATAATTAAATAAAAATTTGCGTTTTTCTTCTCCTCATTATTTATTGTTATAATTATTCACCCTCTTTTAGCGTGCCGGGGAGGGAGAACAACTCCGACCAGTATCGTCACGTGGAGTTTGGTGGCCCAATGAGGTTGCGACACCTGTCAATTGACCAAAAAGTCGCTCTTTTTTTTGTTTGACTGTTTTTGTGAAAATTAACGGACGAAGAAACAAGCACAAAAACGACAGTGGTGTGTTGGTGTGTTTCGGTGATAAGTCGGCATGTGTATCATTTGACGTGATACGATTAATGATTTTGTCGAGTTCACATTTTGTCGTTTAGACCGATTTTTTTTCTTCTTTCTTTTTTTGGCCCTTTTTCTTCGAGGAGAAAAAAATAGTGTAGTCAAACTCGTCCAACTTGATAGAGATTAGCGATTAATCTTTTTTGTTAGAATTTTCATTATCCCAAACGTTAATGATACTCATAGCGATTATATGGAGCTAATCTAGCTTCTAGCGTTTTGACACGTGTTTCTTGCTCTCAAACGATAGCAACAATGGAAAATTCTAGGATTTTCCAAGTTTAATATTTGCGGTAAAGTGCAAAAACCGGAATTAAAATGGATAAAATCTATGAAGTTTCGATGTTGTCCATGCTAACATAGTGGTCGTTGTCACATGTTGAATACCCTCTAAAAACTCGACAGAGGTTAAAAGGGGTTTACAAACAAAAGAAACATAAAATGCCAATTAAAACATATATGTTACGGCATATGCCCTTATATATTATTTTAGAGTATGCTGCGTATATGGTTAATTTTTGTGTTATGTAATCTATTTGTTGTTTCTCATAATATTCCACCTATTTACTTTTCCTGTTTGGCTCTAATTGATTGTTTGTAATCAATTATTTGAATTTTTTTTATTATTGTATTTAAATTTATGCATTTTATTTCTTTTTTTTTAAGATTACAGAATCGATACATTTTTTTCTCTTTTTTTTCCTTAAAAGTACATTTCTCTTTTTTTTTAATTTTTGTTTATTTTATTTTGAGTGCGTCTATTGACATCCCTTTTTTTTTTTTTTTTTTTTTTTTTTTTTTTTTTTTTTACTTTTCATATATGTATTATTAAACCACTCCTTATTCTACTTGTTGCACTCATCTTAAAATTTTGAAAAAGCCCCCGCAAGTAAATCAACTATAATTCTTACCCCCGCAAGTAAATCAACTATAATTCTTACTTATTACACCCATCTTAATTGTTTTTTTTTTTAAAGGTAGTACAACTAAATTGTATTATTTTTTTCTCTTTTTTTTCATCCACTCACTAATTAAACTTATCAAAGTAAATCAACTATAATTCTACATTCACACACATATTATTAAACTACTTTCATTTTACTTGTTACACTCATTTCAATTGTTTTTTTTTTAAAAGGTAGTACAACTAAATTGTATTAATTTTTTCTCTTTTTTTTCATCTACTCACTAACTAAACTTATCATTCTCTTTTTTTTATAGTCTTTTTTCATATATATATGAAATTGAAGTATGGTTTTTTTAGGAAGAGATACGATTAATAAGAACAAATAACATGTATATATCTGTTAAAACGCAATGATTTTATTATCCTTGCGAATGAAGCATAAATTAAGTGTAACCTAAATAAAAATAACATGTATCTTTAGTTTAAAAAAAAAAAAAAAAAACTATATATGTATAGACAATGCTTCTTCTGTAATTTGCGTATCGTCGCTTCCATTAAGATAAAAAAATGTCAAATATGCCGAAGTATCACTAGAGTAGAAGACGAGTGCAAAATAAAAAAAATTAAAAAAAAAAAAAAAAAAAAAAAAAAAAAAAAACTCGTGTGTGAAAAATAAAAAAGTGGGTGTCAATAGAATGCATCCTTTTATTTTTCATTTTTCTTGATAATGATATTTTCATTATTATAATGAAATCACTTGTTTTATGAACTCATGTATTCTTGCATGTTTATTATTTAAGACTTTTTGCCAACTTTTTATATTCAGGATGTTTCATAACGTTATAATCATTAAAATAATGCAATTTGTATTTGATTTTTCCCGAGTCATCATAAACTTTATATTTATTCTTTTTCATAACTCTAAAATCATGACAATAATGATTCAACCTTTTATGTATTCATGAATACGTATATATTGTTTGTTTGAGACTTCTTTCTTTGAATATCTAATCTCATTATTATAAAGAAAGCAGAGTTGTAATAAAGAACCAAGAAACAAGAGAGTTTGTTATTCCTTAACAAGTGATATTCAGGGCGTAAAAAACTGCATAACTATAATGAAGACCATCAATACCATAATGAAATTGTCAATATCTGTAATACCCGAATATATTAATTTAGATTAATTAATTTAATTCAGTTATTGTTAGTGTTGATTGTTCTAAAGATTATTGATTTATTTTCAATTATAATCATTTCATTATAATTTTTTTCAAAATTTAAAAATTAAATTTAAAAATTGTAGTTTGATCCCTCAAGTTTTAAATATTTATAATTTTGTCCAAACTATTTGAAAACTTTACAAAAAGGTCCTTAATGGATTTTTACACTTATTTTACATATTATGTGGTGGAAATATTTTGAAAAGACCGATTTAGGTTCAAGACCTTGTCTATAGACTTCTTTATAACAAAAGCTCTTAAAAGGAGATTTTAGTAATTTTAACTTGTGGTCCCTTTAAGGCCCAAAAACCTCCCTTCCAATTATTTTTAGGAAGAAAGAGGAAAATAAGCCAAAACTTGAGATGAATTAAAATTAATAGGCTAATAGTTTACATAAGTTAATAAATAGGTCAAATTACTATTTTTGTCCATAACTTGTCTCGTTATGAACCATAACTTGATAAGTTTGTCCATAACTTACCTGGTTATGAACCATAACTTGACAAGTTATGACCTATTAATTTTTATAACTAAAAATTAGCCTATATACTTTCTCAAACTTTTCATATTGGCCTATTTTCTACTATTTCCGTTATTTTTATCGATCTCTCACTCTCCCTCTCAGACTCACGTTTCTCTCTCTCTCTCTCTCACTCACGTTTCTCTCTCTCTCTCTCTCTCTCTCTCACGTTTCTCTCTCTCTCTCACACTCTCTACATATCTCTTGATTCTCTCAATCTCCTCCGTGGGAGGTGCTATCCAAACTTTTAATTACAGGGTTTCTAACTATTTTCAATGGGTGATTCAACTCTCTCTCTCTCTCACTCTCTCTACATATCTCTTGATTCTCTCACTCTCCTCCGTGGGAGGTGCTATCCAAACTTTTAATTAGAGGGTTTCTACCTATTTTCAATGGGTGATTCAACTTTTAAGTTGGTTTTATGCCTAAAGAGGAATTTTCTAGAGATCATAAGAAGATTGAGGTAGGGTTCTAAATTCCTAACTTTGTGAAATTGGTTGCATGTCTCCAATCCGAGTTCTACCTTCTTATTTTTGTCATGACCCTAAAAGAGGAACCTTAATTATTAGAACAATGCTCCAGAGTCTTTCCTTTATAAATAATATTTAAAACATTCAATTGAATCCAAAGATAATACAACTCTGAAACAACGTCAATAAATACAATTTATATATAGAAATACAATACAATTTCGAATTAAAATCTGTAAAATTAAAAATAGAATGAACCACCTCGAATCTTGCGCCTTCAATCCTATGGCATCAACTTGCCACGCAGCAAATCAAACGGGTAACTCTGGAGGGAGAAAAACATTTAAAGCAAGGGTGAGCCAAATGCACAGTTGGGGAAAAAGGGGTAACGACAATAAAACAAGAAAGGTTAAATAATCAGAAAGACTCGAACACCATCAAAAATAGAATACATAACTCAAATGCGGGAGATGATAATATGTGAAAAACACCTAATGATGACTGATGCCAAGCGGATAATCAAGTATTTGAAAGCTCTTTCAAAAACTATATCATTTTCAAAGTCATTTCAAAAGTGATAAAGTACCCAGTGTCTAAGTAGTATACAAATACTGGGTATTTGTAATTCTATTAGACACTAGGATATCCAAGTAGGTTGTAGATAGAAGAAAGATAAAGATCATACGCCAGTAGTTTGAAATGATCTTTCAAAGTACCGATACGTAATCTAGTGCAAAGCCTTGATATCACCACTCATACTATGAAAGTGGCCTATACGGGTTTTGAGACCTGCCCCTAAAGATACGATCTCCATATCTTAATCTATAGGCCATCATGTTGAAGTCAACTATCTAAAATGCTCATTAGATAGCATTTAAAAACTTAAATATATCATGCTCGAATTATCTCAACTCAAGACTAATCTATTTTCTAAAATTCACTTCTAAAAACCATGATTCACAAAAGTCAAGTCTTTGGGAAGGTTTTGCATATATATAATCGTTATATATATATATATATATATATATACTCTTCAGAATCATTTTTAAAGTCTCCACATCAGTGAAAACTGACTTTTACACTGAGAAGTGAAAATCCATTAAATGTGTTCAAAAGGGAATAGAGATGCAATCTCTTGCTCAAACAAGATCAAAACTCAAGAAATGAACATGCTAAGTTCAATAATCTGTAAAATATCCATGAATGCATAAGCAACGTACTCCAATAAGATCCATTCTCCTCCGTGGGAGGTGCTATCCAAACTTTTAATTAGAGGGTTTCTACCTATTTTCAATGGGTGATTCAACTTTTAAGTTGGTTTTATGCCTAAAGAGGAATTTTCTAGAGATCATAAGAAGATTGAGGTAGGGTTCTAAATTCC
Source organism: Morus notabilis (assembly GCF_000414095.1). Taxonomy (NCBI): domain Eukaryota; kingdom Viridiplantae; phylum Streptophyta; class Magnoliopsida; order Rosales; family Moraceae; genus Morus; species Morus notabilis. The sequence goes on along the minus strand of NW_010359389.1, from coordinate 59,432 downwards.
TAACTTTGTGAAATTGGTTGCATGTCTCCAATCCGAGTTCTACCTTCTTATTTTTGTCATGACCCTAAAAGAGGAACCTTAATTATTAGAACAATGCTCCAGAGTCTTTCCTTTATAAATAATATTTAAAACATTCAATTGAATCCAAAGATAATACAACTCTGAAACAACGTCAATAAATACAATTTATATATAGAAATACAATACAATTTCGAATTAAAATCTGTAAAATTAAAAATAGAATGAACCACCTCGAATCTTGCGCCTTCAATCCTATGGCATCAACTTGCCACGCAGCAAATCAAACGGGTAACTCTGGAGGGAGAAAAACATTTAAAGCAAGGGTGAGCCAAATGCACAGTTGGGGAAAAAGGGGTAACGACAATAAAACAAGAAAGGTTAAATAATCAGAAAGACTCGAACACCATCAAAAATAGAATACATAACTCAAATGCGGGAGATGATAATATGTGAAAAACACCTAATGATGACTGATGCCAAGCGGATAATCAAGTATTTGAAAGCTCTTTCAAAAACTATATCATTTTCAAAGTCATTTCAAAAGTGATAAAGTACCCAGTGTCTAAGTAGTATACAAATACTGGGTATTTGTAATTCTATTAGACACTAGGATATCCAAGTAGGTTGTAGATAGAAGAAAGATAAAGATCATACGCCAGTAGTTTGAAATGATCTTTCAAAGTACCGATACGTAATCTAGTGCAAAGCCTTGATATCACCACTCATACTATGAAAGTGGCCTATACGGGTTTTGAGACCTGCCCCTAAAGATACGATCTCCATATCTTAATCTATAGGCCATCATGTTGAAGTCAACTATCTAAAATGCTCATTAGATAGCATTTAAAAACTTAAATATATCATGCTCGAATTATCTCAACTCAAGACTAATCTATTTTCTAAAATTCACTTCTAAAAACCATGATTCACAAAAGTCAAGTCTTTGGGAAGGTTTTGCATATATATAATCGTTATATATATATATATATATATATATACTCTTCAGAATCATTTTTAAAGTCTCCACATCAGTGAAAACTGACTTTTACACTGAGAAGTGAAAATCCATTAAATGTGTTCAAAAGGGAATAGAGATGCAATCTCTTGCTCAAACAAGATCAAAACTCAAGAAATGAACATGCTAAGTTCAATAATCTGTAAAATATCCATGAATGCATAAGCAACGTACTCCAATAAGATCCATTAAGTCTCCTTGAGATATCATAGTTATTAAGTGTTGCTTTTATCCTCTTTTAACACCCCTTTAGAACCTCATGCTTAATGTTAAACAACCACAATGGCTCCAAACTACCAATCGTTCAGTCATAAATCAGTTTCTAACTCGAATCCATATTCTTCATAAATCTAGTAAATTGTCAGATTCGTTGACCTTGACGGGAATATACATAAATTGTTATCTAAGTCTCTAAAATTCAAAAATAAACTCCATAAGAAAGTAGACACGTAGATATTTCTAATTAGCTATCATATGCTAAGCTCTTTAATTGCCACAAAAACAGTTTTCAAGAAATCAAAATTCTATTTTTCTTTTCTTTTCCTGGTTTTGACAGCTTTTGGAAAGTTTCTACATCAAACTTCCAATGCACACAACTCAGGTTACAAAACTCCAAATCACGTGATTTTAACTCCCACACGTTACTAATAACATGTTCTAAATGGCAGTAACAGTGGTTTAGGTGCAGTAATCCTATTTGAAAAAGTAGGGAAAAGATAGCTTTGACAATTGTTACGGGAATAGTCATAAAATATTTTAAAGCAGCCCCAAAAATTACAATGTCAGTGACTAATCGAAGTATACATCTAGGGCTTTCTAAAGAGCTATCACAAGCTTAGTTTCGGGTCTGTTAAGGCCTCCAAAAATACATTATACCATATTAAAACGTGATTATTTTTCTGCAGAATTTCTATGCGGTACATCTCTAAAGCACGTATAGTTTTTGGTTGGTAACCCTAAATACTCCTAGACTATGGTTGATGTCTGTATTCAGTTACTTGCTTTGTTTATGTATGCTACAATATGGATTTTCCTGTGGAGAATCCTAATGTGATGCCAGAGGCTAGTTTTGAAACTTGATTTATGATGTTACTATGAATTCCACCTCACTCTTCCTAAAACTTAATTTCTTCAAATTGTGGAGTTTGTTTAGAAATTCTTAAATATTTTATCTTGAAATTGATTTTAGCATTATCAAATGTTTAATTTATTTCCTTAATCCAATTTAATTTCTAAACAAGCCTTAATGTCACTAACCCCTATTTTGAGGCGTGACAATTACATGAAACACAACATGTCAAAACCAACCATAATCATCGTCGCCACATGGAAAAACCGATTGAAAGTAAAGATATGTATGTGTACATATGGCTGAAAAAGGAATAGAGAGGAGGTCAATATTTGTGAGGACTACTTACTCATAAAGCAGAGGATAAAATAAGTATAGATTACTAATGTTTGTTAAGAATAAGAGGGAATTTATGGCTGAAAGGAATAGGGAGGAGGTCAATATGTGAGGACTACTTACTCATAAAGCAGAGGATAAAATAAGTATAGATTACTAATGTTTCTTAAGAATAAGGAGTTTTTCTCGGCCTTTTACATTGGTAATGTCTGTCAATAGGATTGAAAAAAAAAAAACCATGCAAACAAAGATAACAAAGCATAAACAACGGATATTAAGATCGCCACGGCAAATTGATACATCCAATGTCAGGAACAGCTATTAAAAACGCATGGACAAAAGCTGTTAATAGCACCTCAAGCGCTGCAAATATTGCCTCAAGTGCTAAATATCGTCCAAGCAAGTGTGAACGGCAGTGAAGGATGCAATAATGAGAAGATGAAGCACTAAATGATAGGGAGTCTGAAAAAATATAGATAAATAAGTGAATAAATGAATGAAGAAATGAGCAGAGAAAAAAAAGAGTAAAAAAACTAATAAAACATGGATGTCATAATATTTTTATCAGGCAATTATGGCTTAGATATTCAATATTCTCAGCAACGTGTGATGAAAAAATAAACATATAGAATTATAGCCATTTTGTGGCTACCTACTACAGGCAACTGCACAAAAGCACAAAGATTAATAAGATATTATATTCATCGCATAGTCATAACTTGTATGTCACAAAAAGTGACGGACCAAAGTCAAATATGAACTTGTCTAAAGATTACCAGGTGAGTTACAAGAGAAAGAAAAAGGCAGCGATTTTATTAGATATACAAATCAGCGAGAAAACAAAAGTGAAGTGAAAGAGGCGGACCAGACCAAATAAAAATAAAGTGAAAGAGGCGGAGAACACAAAGAGATCAAGAAAGGAGTAGAAGGTAGGGCTCCATGCCCGTGAAATGACTGAAAACCTCAGGCCAAAAACCAAGCAAATTGTAAGAAGCCAGGGGCAAAATGATATAATTGTTGGAAATAGTGTCCTAAAAGCATGAGATGTAATAAAATATTTATTATTTATTTGATAAAAGAGTTTATTCATTATTTTATGTGCATATATTTATGTATATTTTATGAATATCAATGAAAATTCCATGATTATTTATGTGACCTTAAACTATGTATATAAGTGATATATGTGAGAGGATAATGTTTAAGGACAATAATCAAAATGGTGTTCGTAATGAATTTAATTAAAGTTTAAAATCTTTAATTAAAACATTATTAATACATGTCATTCCCATTTAAAATGGAACGGTGTTATCCTCACTGTTAATATGACGAGATATTGAATGAGTATATTACGTATAATGAGATTATGTGGAACAAAGTAACATACACAATATGAATTTCTGATAATTTTTGTTAAGTATAGAAATTCTAATTGAGTCTACTGATGGTCATATATAGAATTATCTTAATCCTGAGTTCTTAATAGACTCCTATTTATCGATTTGTCTTTTTAGTTACTCGGTACGGATTCTGAGATCTTGAATCATATTCCTTGTATTTTAGAGACATGATGAAGTAGGTAGCCAGGAATGTTATTATACGAGATGGAATCCATTCCTTCTTGAGAAAGAAGTAGATAAATAATTCTCTTGAGGGTTGATTCGGTACTTGGACCAGTCGGTGCTCCGACTCATGAATTTGTTTTCTGAATCACTGTCCGTTAGAGAATCAATGGTACTCAAGGATAAAGATGTAATTAGAGAGGTTAACGGATTTCATTGTGAATTAATTATTATTTAAATAATGTGATTAATTATAAAATTAAACACTCAAGGATAATTAATTGTGAATTAATTATTATTTAAATAATGTGATTATTTAAATTTAAATTTGAATCACTTATGTGAAGGTGTTCACATAGTGTGAACACAAGGCATAGTGTGAACACATTTAAAAATTATCCATTTAAACTTATTCGATAAGTTGTTCAACTTAGAATTCAATTAATTTAAATTTGACTTAAATTGGAATTTAAATTTGAGTCAAAATTGGACTGTAGGATAAATGATGATTTTCTCTTCCTTCCCTATCAGTATTTGGCACTTACCATAGGGATAAGATCCTCTATCTTAGCCGGCTATATCAAGTTGATAAGGATGGGAGATTTTGTTTCAAAAACAAATTTAAAGTGGGAGGAAACAGAAAAGCTTTATCTTAGAGATAAAAGCAAGACTCCTTCTAGGAGTCTAACTACTAATCTATAAATAGAAAGATAGTAGAATATTGTGGAACATAATTTTTTGCCCTTATTTTTCTATAGTGGCCGAAATTCACAAGACTTGTGAGAGGAAAATTTTCTCTAAAAGTTCATCATCGTGCATGCGTTGGTGTTCATGGAAATTGTTGACTGCTTTTGTTAACCCGTTTTATTTTAGGTGTGCCCACATACACGTTTTCGTGGATTCAAGGAATTGACGAGGAAGGCTCGGGTTTTCTAAATAAAGCATTGGAGCGAGGATTGTTCGAGGTCAAAGAACGCAAGTTATCATCCTAATTGGTCGCTTCGTATAATTTATATTCGAGATCTTAATTAATAAATTAATGTGATTAATTTATTCGTGCATAAATTAATATAATCTATAGAGTATCTCAAAAATTTTATGAAAATTTTTGTTATACACGATCCGCTATCCCACCCTTCTGCATCCAAATTTGATTCAAAAACCAACAATAACCACAGGCCATAGCGTAAGAAGACCGAAAAGCCCCTACCTAGAAACGAAAGCAAGGGACAAAAAAGGGCAAAACCGTCATTGCGCTGTACTATGTGTAACGAACAGAGTCTGAATGAATAGTGGACAGCTCCTCCCCTTTAGTATATCTATACAAATATTTTTTTGTATAAAATGGTGGTAATAGGAGGGGAAAACTGGCTCGTCGCAATAGAAAAAGAGAGCTAATGCATTTATAAATAACGTTTGAGCGCAACAGTAGCAGGAAAAAGACAAGAACATTTAAATAGGTAAAGAGAAGGACAAAGAGAAAGCTAAGAAGCTCAAGTCAAAAAAGATAAGCAAAGTGGGAATTGAGACAGCAACAACACATTCACACTTATTTTTAGACAAATTACATAAAACTCAACGTGTTGAAATTTGACTATAATCATCATCGCCAAATGGAAAACCCAATTGAAAATAAAATATCATAAGTAAAGATATGTATGTGCATGCATGGCCGAAAAAAGAATAAAGAGGAGGTCAATATGTGAGGACTACTTATAAAGGAAAGGATAAGATAGATATAGATTACTAATATTCGTTGAAAAACGAATGAAGAGGAGATCAATATGTGAGGACTACTTACTTATAAAGCAAAAGATGAAATAGATATAGTTTACTAATATTTGTTAAGAATAAGAGGGAATTTTTCTGAGCCTTTTACATTAGTAATATCTATCAATAGGATAGCCAAAGCAGATGCGAACAAAGATAACAAAACATAAACAACGGACATTAACGTCGGCATAGCAAACTCATACACCCAGTGTCAGTAACAGTTATTAAAATCCTATGGATAACAGCAGTTAATTGTATCTCAAACGCTGCAAATATTACCTTAAGTGCCAAATATCGACCAAGCAAGTGTGACCGGCAGCGAAGGATACAACAATAATAAGAAGATGAAGCAATAAATGATAGGGAGTCTGAAAAAATGTAGATAAATAAGTGAGTAAATGAATGAACATATGAGAAGACAAAAAAAAAAAAAAAAAAAAAAAAAAAAAAAAAAAAAAAAAAAAAAAAAAAAACTAATAAAACATGAATATCATAATATTTGTATGTGGCAATTATGGCTCAGATATTCAATATTCTAAGCAACATGTGATGAATAAACAAATTTATATATTTATAGCCATTTTATAGCTGCCTACTACAGGGAACCGTACAAAGGCACAAAGATTAATAAGATATCATATCTATCACACGCATCATAACTTGTCCGTCATAGAAAATGACCGACCGAAGTAAAATATAAACTTGTCCAAAGACTACAGGTGAGTTAAAAGAGAAAGAAAAAGCAGCGATTTTATTACATATGCAGAGCAACAAGGAAACAAAAACCAAGTGAAAGTGGCGGATCAGACCAAAGCAAAAAAAAAAAAAAAAAAAAAAAAGAGTGAAAGAAGGGGAGAATATGAGGAAATCAGAGAGGCAGTAGAGGCTAGGGCTCCACTTGCATTAAATGACCGAAAACCCCAACCCAAAAACAAGAAAACAATAAGAAACTAGAGCCAAAACGGTACGACAACAACATGAAGTTTAAGAAGACCCAAAACTGCCTGCTTAGGAACAGAAGAAAGGGAAAAAAAAAAAAAAAAAAAAAAAGCAAATCCGTCATTGCACTGCACCATATAAAGTTAACTGAGTCTTGATGAATAGTAGAGAGTTCCAACCCAATCACTCAGTCTCAAAAGGTAAAAGAGATAAAACAGGAACAAAAAGGAACATATTATATAGATAAATGAATCTCAATTCAAATAGTGAAAGTAGAAATACCTAGGGTTCAAAATAAGTCAAAATAATAGGAATATATCATAAGCAAATAAAAATGATGCGAATTAATTTTGTATAATAAATTTCCGCAAGCGTACGGTGTCAAGTTTTGAGTATAAGGTGAGTGAGTATCGTCTCCACAGGGATTGGGTTTAGAATTGCCATTAAGTACCGCAATTATTGTAACTTAACTTTATCTAGGCAATCTAATAAAATGACAATTAAGAAAATAAAACAAAATAAATATGAAAATAAGAAAATAAAGTATCTATACACAAATGGTCTAGGGACTTGATTTCGCTTTATTATTCCTATGTTCATCCTATTATGTAATCGCTAATCAATTCCATTCAATTCATTAATCAAGGCTCTAATGTCATCTCGCAACCTCTCCCGAGTGCCTCACAAGAAATTGTATTTAAATACCCAAAATAATATCCCTATTCGAAATGAACATTTAAACACAAATTAAGCTTCGCCTTTAGAATTAGAAAATAGAAATATTGATCGCCTCCCAGCCTCACAACGACTTAAATCCTAATTTGATTATCTAATCGTTGATCTCCTCCCGGTCTCACAACAACCTAGACTATGCTTCTCAAATCTAGATAAAGAATTCAATCTCTCCCGAGCATCAAATTCGCAATCTAAAAATCATCTAACTGATTGGCCAAATAAATTAAAAGCATTAAGCATAGAGAAACATAAATGAATTGAAAATTAAATTAAATTAACAATCAACAAAATATTCAAAACATAGTTCAAATAAAACTACATCAAGTCCTAGATTTAATGTCTAGCTCAACATAGAAAAATAGATGAAAGAAGATAAAACCCAATATCCATTGAAGAGCTTCCAAGGACCGCCAAGATGAAGGATTTCGGCCTCCTTTTGATGTTTTGTTCACTTTTCGGGCTCCCCTTCCAAAATGGCATCTCTTTCCTTTTATACTACAACATTTCGGAGCTAGGAATTCAGTCACGCGCTACAGCCCGCGTGAAAACGCGCTGCGGCGCGCATTTTTGGAAGAGGGATTTCGCTGGAAGGGGGCTGAGGCGCGCTGCAGCGCCCTTGGGCTGGGCGCTGCAGCGCGTAGGACACATTCCTGGGCCCTTTTGGCGCGCTGCAGCGCCCCTTGGGCAGGCTGCAGTGCGTGTCCAGCCACTGGGCACGCTTTTGGGCGCGCTGCAGCGCGCATTTTTGGAGCTGGGCACACTTTTGGGCGCACTGTAGCCTGCGCTTCCCTTGCTCTCTGGAGTTCTTTGCATTCCTTTGCGCGTTGTAGCCCAAAAGGGTGCGCTGCATCCCGTTTTTTTGCATTTCAAGCCTCCTCTTTTGTGCCTTAAAATCCTCTTTCGCCTCCTTTTACCATTGATTCACAAGTTGGGTAAATATTCTTCTTTGCTTCATGCAAAATCATCTAAGTTCGCATTTATTTATAACTCCTATAAAAAACACACAAAAGACATTAAACTAACAAAAATGCTTGAAAACTTACAAATATTCAAGCTTAAAAGTACTTGATTTGTCGGTAGAAATACCCGTCATCAAAAAACATGATCGAAAAACTAAAACTCGGCAATAGAAAAAGAGAGCTAATATATATGTAAACCATTTTTGAATTAAATACTAATCCAAAGAAGGCAAAAACATAAGAATAAGCAAAAAAAATATAAAAGATACACCCAAAAACTTTGAGTCAAAAACATGTGGAGGATATATTTACGGCAATCTCTAGACAAGTCATATATAACTCAACATGTCAAAGTCAATTGTGCTCACATCGCCATTTACAAAAAATAAACAATTAAAAGTAAAACATGTGAAATAAAGATATGCATGTAAGCATGTTACTAAGAGACAAATAAACTGCAAGTCAACACCTGGGCACTACTAACTAATGAAACACAAAAATAAGAGAAAAGAAATAGACTTAGATTAGCAACATTTATTAACCGTAAAAAGGAATTTTTACCAGCCCCCGACATCAGTAATAGTCATTCATAGAATAAGAAAACTATACATCAACACAGACAATAAAACAAAAACGACACATATTAATACACCACAGCAAACCAATATATCCAATATCAACAAAAGACATTAAAAAGCTATTGGTAGAACTTATTAATAGCACCTCGAGCGATGTAAACACTGCTTTAACTATGAGATAGTAGCCAACCAAAGGTGAACACAAGTAGTCAAAGATACAGGGATAAAGGAACAGAATAGTAAATGATTGAGGGTGGAATGAAACAGTGAATGATTGATGCGTAACATTTTTGTATATAATAAATTTCCACAATCGTACGGTGTCAAGTTTTGAGTATAAGGTGAGTGAGTATCGTCTCCACAGGAATTGGGTTTAGAATTGCCGTTAAGTACCGTGATTATTGTAACTTAAATTTATCTAGGCAACCTAATAAGATGATGATTAAGAACTAAAATAAAATAAATATAAGAAAATAAAAATAAAGTATCTATACACAAATGGTCTAGGGACTTGATTTCGCTTTATTATTCCTATGTGCATCCTATTATGTAATCGCTAATCAATTCCGTTCAATTCATTAATCAAGGCTCTAATGTCATCTCGCAACCTCTCTCGAGTGCCTCACAAGAAATTGTATTTAAATACCTAAAACAATATCCCTATTCGAAATGAATATTTAAACACAAATTAAGCTTCGCCTTTAGAATTAGAAAATAGGAATATTGATCACCTCTCGGCCTCACAACGACCTAAATCCTAATTTGATTATCTAACCGTTGATCTCCTCTCGGTCTCACAACAACCTAGACTATATTTCTCAAATCTAGATAAAGAACTCAATCTCTCTCGAGCATCAAATTTGCAATCTAAAAATCATCTAACTCATTGGCCAAATAAATTAGAAGCATTAAGCATAGAGAAACATAAATGAATTGAAAACGAAATTAAATTAACAATCAACAAAATATTCAAAACATAGTTCAAATAAAACTACATCAAGTCCAAGATTTAATGTCTAGCTCAACA